>NC_137049.1:4114990-4342490 GCF_032717465.1 Coenobita brevimanus
CTCCATTAGTCTTTCATTACTCGTGATGCGTCGAGCGGGGATTGTCCGGTACTGAAGCAATTATTCGTCGGTTTCGAGAAGAGTGTAGCGCGGTTGAAAAACAGCCCTCATTTGAACAGTCATATATCATGAAGAATTATGTTTTCTCAACAAAAGTGATATCAGTGGCATCGATATACAATTCCGAGTGCATTATATATGGCAAGCAGATGCATAGTTTTTGAGCCATTCACACCTACTTTAAACAATTAGCGGTGGGAAGGAAAACAAGAATCGCTGAAAATTTTGTCATCTTCAACACACACTTATGACACTTTAAATGTTAATTGAAACAGAACTCGTGTAGCTGGAAATGACTGAGATTCAAGGACGAACCCCAAGAGTCCTCTACAGTACCTAAAACTCTTTCCTCCAGCTCAGAAAGAGTCTAGAATATCAGCTAACCTATCAAGCAAAAACACGCGTACTAAAGTGATGCAAAACCTAATTAGCTACGTCGTATCAGCTGATCAAGGCAGGAAGAAGGACGCGGGACGGAGACAAGGGGATGGGAGTGTACGGTACAGCATTTGCAAGTAAGAAAACCCACAAGCAAGTTTCATCGTCAATGTCCCACTGATACATACAATAAAATAGGATAGATCCAAAAACAGAAACAGAGAAGCATAACGGTAGAGCTATCAACACAATGCCCAGTGATATGGGCCAATCATATATACGGCGTAGCAGTGAGTACTATGGAGACAGTACGAAGACATGTTAAATAATGTAAGGAAGAAGGGGGAAATCCCTGTTGTCCTTGGTATTTTGCCAAGAAAAGTGTCGACAAGGAGTGGTGATTCGAGGCTGTTAGATTGAAATTCTGTCTGATAAAGAAGTGCAAAGATAACGGTTCAGTACAACTGGGAGCGGTTCTACGGTAAACAAGTATACTAAGTACAGTTGAGACTGGAATCATCTTTGCATACAGGGACTTTCGTTTTTTAGCTTAATAAGTAGACGGGAATTTAAAAGCTTATATCAAAACAAGGGATAATAGAGACGTACAAGTTTAAAGCTGAAGGGCAGATAGACTTAAAACGAAAGTGCAGGTAATAATGATGATATCCGTAGGGTAGCAAATATATCCACACAGCGATCACAAGCACAGGCAAATGATGAAAATTATTAAATTAAGAAATCAAGAGGAACGCTAGTACAGAAAAAAAAAAAAAAAAAAAAAAAAAAGCATTTGTTGGGAACGACACTTCACATTTAGAGCTAATACATAAGAAATTGGTTAACAAAATTCTAAGGACATGACTAATACCTATCTCCAGATGTACCGTATTATGCAAATAACTGCAGTCTATGAAATGAAATTTATTAAATGAAAATTGGAAGATCAAAGAGATGAATGAATACATGGCACAATACCACAGTCAGAGTAGAAAAATTTTTTATTCCAATCGTTTGAGCAGGAGAGAGGGGTGGAGTATCTGTTCATGTAAAACAACAGCAACAACAACAACAGCAACAACAATAATAATTATAATAATAATAATATTAATAATAATAATAATAATAATAAAACTCCCACAACTCTGGCCCCGAGTTGTTGACGCAAAGCGTCGCTCGGTATGCTTCCGTCAAGCCTTGCACACTGACACGCCGTACAACCACCATGACATGGTTCATTATGGGGTGAAATGAGACCAATTTTTAAATATGTCTACCCTATATGACCTTGATCTTTGACCCCTCGACCTTGCTGACCAATTCGGCTCATCGTCTCCTCATACTGCATCACTGACAAAAGTATGGTCGAAATCCGTTGAGGGGTCCAGGAGGTATCGTTGCCACAGTTGACCCTGTTGACTTAATCAGTTTATCGTCACTTGATACTGTATCACAGACAAAATTTGGTCAAAATCCGTCAAGAGGTTCAGGAGATATGGCTCCCGCAAGGACCCCAATGACCCCATATGACCTTGACCTTTGGCGACTTGACCTTGCTGACCTAATCAGGCCACCATCTCCTCATACTGCATCACTAAAAAAAGTTTGGTGAAAATCCGTCAAAGGGTTCAGGAGATATCGAACCTAGAAAAATGGATGCGCGGACCCCCCCCCCCCACACACACACACATGCACCCACGCACTCACGGACGGACAGACCAATAATAACTTAATTTCTCCTTCACCATAGGTGGGCAGAGGCACAATGATGGTCAGGATCAATATTATAAAATATTATATTAATCAGACATTACAATAGGAAGACTTGCCGAAACTGTGAGGTCACACACACACACACACACACACACACACACACACACACACACACACACACACAC
This sequence comes from Coenobita brevimanus, assembly GCF_032717465.1. Classification (NCBI taxonomy): domain Eukaryota; kingdom Metazoa; phylum Arthropoda; class Malacostraca; order Decapoda; family Coenobitidae; genus Coenobita; species Coenobita brevimanus. The sequence goes on from NC_137049.1 coordinate 4,117,327, forward strand.
ACACACACACACACACACACGCACGCACGCGCGCGCGCGCGCGCCAATTACGGATTAATCTTAGTTCTAGATATGAAATGAGGCAAAGAAAAAAAATAAATAATTTGGGGAGTAAATAAAATTGTTGCATTAGAGGGAAACAAAGAAAAAGGAGGAACTTAAAAGAGGCCATGATATATTGAAGAAAAATCAAGTTGGAGGTTGACAGTCAGAAAAGCTCATGGATAGTGTTATTAGAGTCAGCATTAACAACTATAAAGGCAACAGTATCAACAATAGTAGCAATAACAGTAAAAACGACAGTAACAATAACTGTATCAACAAAAGTAACATTTCAAGAGCTGCAACAAAAGTAAAACCAACAGTAGCAATAGCGGCAGTAACAGTAACAACAATAGCAACAGTAGCAATAAGAGAAGCACCAGCACCAGGAAACAGCAGGAACAGTAACAGCGGCTGCAGTAGCAGATCAGTAGCACAACAGTTGCATGATTAGTAGGAGCGATAGCAGTTGAGTTACGTAACAAATCCAGCCTGTGGAATTTACATACCTGTCAAACTCACTGATAAAGCCAATCTGTAGAAACCAAGAACTAGCTCTCTTAAAGACGCAGACTTCCCTTCAACCTTACGCTCGCTAAATAAGGGAAACATAATGATGAAGTTGTGAGGAGAGTGAGGCGCTGCGTGAGATAAGATGCTGAATGGTGGAGATTGAAACAAGGAAGAGTGGTGGTGTGGAATGATCTGCTGTTCAATTAAACCTGGAATGAGAGAGAGAGAGAGAGAGAGAGAGAGAGAGAGAGAGAGAGAGAAAATAGCTTATTTCTTTTTTTTTTCTTTCTTTACACTATCTCACATGCTTAGTGACTTACTGCTTTGTTCTATATGTACAGGAAATACTGCAGCTTTTCACTGCTCAGTACATTTTAAAGTTTACATATCACAACCCTATATATATATATATATATATATATATATATATATATATATATATATATATATATATATATATATATATATATATACAGTTACACACGTATACTGCAGTATACTATATTTTTCCTTAGATTCTCTTTAATTGTAATACCTGCGACATTTTTCTCTATCATCGAAACCCTTGTTGCTACGAAGTCTGCATGAGAAGTCTTTTTATCTTCATCATTCCTTTTAATAGGCACAACCAACTTGAAGCACAAAACAGGTTCAGGCAGAGCAGGTCGGGCAGCAACGATGAAGCAAGACAATGTTAGTTTATTGGACAAGGCAGAGCAAGGTGTGGCAGTATTTTGGGTAGGGGAGGGAAGGACAGGGTGTAGGACGGGTGGGTAAAGGATGAAAGGATGGGATGGGCAGGAGAGGGGAGGGGAAGAAAGAGAGGACATACGGGTGATCAAGATTGTTTTTGTGCTGTTGCCGTTGTTGCTGCTGCTGTTGCTGTTGTTGTTGTTGTTGGCCTTGACTCATGTGAAACATAAACCCTGTAGACTGCATAATAAAGATGCCATTTTCCTACAGTCATCTATTTTCCTACTGGGGAGAGGGAAGTAATTAAGGGACGTTTGTATATTCAGGTAGTTCAGCCGCCTGGATGTTTCGGTGCTGCCACATGAAGGCGTCCTTCTCCACAGGACTGAGCAAAACAGTATTGCAGAGGTGAGCAAGGTACAGAATAAAGGAGAGTAAGGGAGAAAAGGAGAGAATGTAGTGGTGGTTGGCAGAAGTGAACATGGCAGGATAGATGAGAAGATTGGTCACGCGATGAAAACGTAAAGTAAAAAAGACAGAGTGTAGGAGGGATGGGTTACGTGTGGGCGGACAGTTTGCAGCAAGGGGAGCTTAAGAAGCACTAGGAACATCCAGGGAAGAAGACATGGATTAATGCCTATCGAGCACACGAGGACAATTAATAGACGCAATATCCCACTGTTATACGATCCCTAGCTATTAATGTTTTCTTCATGTCTCAGATTATATTCCTGGGGGAACAGTGACAAGAGAGAAAGAAGCTTAGTCATAGAGCCTGGCCAGCCCAGAGAAGGGGAAGAAATAGACGAATAGAGCAACGCAGGGTAAGGGAAGAGAGGGAGAGATGCTGTGACGTGGACGACCTATCCCCTCCTCCACACGCCCCCAGCTGACAAAATAAACACAAAAACTAACCTTCTTCATGGCCACGGCAGCCTCCATCTCAGTTTCGGCTTTGCAACTTTTTTAGAGAAACGAGATGCCACACCCTACCGACCACACCCCGGGAACCCCCTACTTCCCTCACCTATTCTCTGGGGGATGCAAGAGCTATCTGCTTCGTTTTTCTTTAATCATCCTCTTCTCTGTCCTCTTCTATTGCCCGTCGTTAAAAAAAAAAAAGAAAAAAAAAAAAATCCACAAACACTAGAACTTATTTTCTTGTGTCAAATCTACGGTCAGTGCATTTTTTTCCCTTGAAAAACGGATTTTTTTTTTGTTAACTATTTAACTTATTTTCTTTCCGATTTTATCCCATGCTCATCTTTTCTGTGCGTGTGTGTGTGTGTGTGTGTGTGTGTGTGTGTGTGTGTCATTTATTACCAGCAACGATAGCGAAGCTGGTACAGTTCTCAGTTTGACTGTGTCTGTGTGTCTGTTAGCACGATAACTTCGCAACTCTTCAAGACATCATCACAAAATTTTACAGGTGTGTAGTACGGAAAAAATCGATCAAGAGTTCGAAATTGGCGAAACTAGGTCAAGGTCTGTGTGTTTGTTACCACGATAACTTCGCAACCATTCAAGATATCATCACAAAATTTTGCAAGTGAGTAGTAGGGATGAAAATCTCCTACGAGTATTGTTTTCAGTTTGTCTGCCTGTGTGTGTGTCTGTGTTTCTGTTACCACGATAACTTCGCAACCGTTCAAGTTATCATCACAATATTTTACAGGTGTGCAGGAGGGATGAAAATCTCCCGCGAGTTAGAAAATGATGAAAGCAGGTCAAGGTCAAGGTCATAGTCCGACCCGCGCTAAATATGTATCGGCTCGCGGCTGGTGTGATTCCCCTCCTTGGGGGAGCCTTGGTCTTTTCCTGGAAGGGTTTTGATGAAGTGCAGTAACAGCAACAACACCTGTTACGTAATGTGTTGGTTAAACTGTCAGCAGTCCTTTTCAGTTTCCTATCTAACTTTTTAAAAATGTTAAGTAAATCTCCAGAATTCTCCCTAAAATTCTGACGTCCCGTAACATGGCATTAAATCCACCCAGTGCTCCCGAGATAAAGGCAGGCGAAGGTACAGCCGGAGAGAGGGATGGGCCAGCTACATGTAAACAAAAACCTGCAGATGGGCCTGTCCTCCCTCTGGAACAAAAAAGGAAAGGGGTTTTGATATTATGCAAATCCTACGCACAACAAAAAAGTGCAACTGCTGTTCAAAAGTACTATATTTATGTCTTAGCCGATCACACAAAAAAGATAGAGGAAAGAACAGTAGAAGAAGACTACCAAGAATGTGTGGCAGGTCACTAATTTTGAGGTAAAGGTACAATTCTCTTTAAAATCAGGATATGAAAAAATCCACGCAAGAAAAAGACAAGAAGAAGATGATGGTGGTGGTGGTGATGATGATGATGATGATGATGATGATGATGATGATGACAGAGGAGGATGAAGATTAGAATAACACCTATCGACTACACGTGGATCATTAAGGCAGGCAATTAAATATAGGCAAAATTCCAATCTTCCCCGAACAATACAAAGCACAACAATCAAATTTACACCCAGGTCCCTACTGTGCTGCTGAGAGAGAGAGAGAGAGAGAGAGTACGAAAGGGAAACTGAAAGTGAGAGCGGACTTTCCAGTTTTCAAAGTATGCGAGGCAGAATTAGATCAGTTCATGAGAGGGGCTGTTGAGGCTCTGGAGTCCTTTCTCTGCAAAGACTTATATTTTCTTTTATTCTTGCTACCCACAGACTCTTTTACTCAGCTGAGGAGGGAGCTATTGTAATGAAGGGGTGAAGTAAGTCTTTATATACTGGTAACACCTCAAGCCTTAAGTCTCCCAAAAGGTGAAGAGAGTGGCCCGGATGAAGGAAGAGCAGGCCAACAGAGGACGTCAGCTGTGAGTGGATGGGCTCTTTGAATATTGCTGTGTTGATAGGTTATTGTTGATACTGTTTTCACTGTTATTATTATTGTTTTTGTGTTGTACTGCTAACACTACTTCTACTACTACTACTACTACTACTACTACTACTATTACTACTACTACTATTACTACTACTACTATTACTTCTCCTGCTACTACTATTAATGCTGCTACTACTACGTCTGCTGCTGCTGCTGCTGCTATCATTACTATTATTAGTTATTATGAAATATTATTCTTGAGTGGTAGAAAGGGGCGCTCACCGTCCACTCATCTGATGCAGGTGACTCTACACTGAATTACAAGCTGAGTTGCTTCTCGTAGTGCATGAAACCATTTACAGCATCGGTTGGTAATCACTTAAGTAGAGATGCCTGATAGTCTAGTGGGCTAAGGTGCTCCAACCGGATGCGTTGCTCTAAATGGCTTAAATCCCTCCATTCTGGGATTTATTTTTCACATAATTCCACTTCAAGGGTGAACAACTGACCCTTGTCTTTTTAAACGTCTGGATTACTGAGCTTAGTCCAGGCCTTTACGCTCCTGATGATGAAATAGAGGATTAGATGATAGGTAGATATATATACTTTTATTATTACTACCGGTACTGTTATCATCATCATCATCATCGTCTTCGTCGTGGAGAATATTAGCAACTCAGGTAAAAACGAACTTGAGAAAATAACAATTTCCTCCTTGTACTGATCATTGAAACATACTGCATGGACATGTAAAATTTGGTTCCTCGGGCGTCTGGTACTCTCATATAAGAGGGCCAATCGGGGTGGTTGTAGAAGTAGTAGCAGTAGTAGTAGTAGCAGTAGTAGTAGTAGTAGTAGTAATAGAGGTGGTGGTAGTGGTACTTGCAACCCCAAGCTCATCAGCCGTGAACCCGGTGATCTGCCGACCGAAGTTGCCCTCTCCTGTGGTCCACCATTCTCCTCTCGGGAGATATGGAGGGAGTTGAGGAACATTTGTTTAAACGGGTAGCTCAACTGCCCAGTTATATCAGTACCACCAACTGAAGGAGTCCCTCACCACTCGCCAGCATCGTCGGTTGGGGTGACCGACGATGTACCACAAGCATATAAGGATACCCAAATGGTGAAAGAGTTTATTTTTTTTTTTACTTATGGATTCTTATGGGAGACGCTGGCCACATACCGAATTTTAATGTTGTGGATTTCGGCAGCCTAGCCTCGGGCCCTTACACCTCGAAATGGGACTGTATATGACAGACTGTTTCACCCAGTCACTGTACTCTCTTTAACTTAGCCTAAAACGTCTCTCCCTCTTCAGTGCTGAGCTGAAGCAAGAAATTAACACTAGAATATGATGCTAGTCACGAAGAGGTGCTACGGAAAGGTTGTACAGCTGTTGCATCGTCTCTCTCAGCCACTCAGCCAAATGAAATAAACTGCACAAAATGGAAATCTGGACCAGGTAAAGGTGAAAAGGGCATAGTATTACGATATCATTCAAAAACTGAACAGAAATATAAGCTTAACACTTAAGCAAACTTAGTGAATATGTGTATGTAGGTATGTGTGTACGTATAGTATGTAAGAATGTGTGTATAAATGTATGCATGCATCATTTTTTTTTTTTTTTGTCATCGTTTTTACGGGAGATGGAAGACCCAGGCCACATTTTTTTTTTTTTTTTATCTCTGTTGGGTCATAAACCAAAAATGAAGGGATAACTCGGCCCTACTTCCCCATTCCAGTACCGTAGAGGTCACGAGGCTACTTGCACCTCAGATATAGGCAATGGGGCCACACACTCCAAAGAACAGTGATATGACGAGATTTACTTACCTTCGCTCCATCTAGTTCTCTTGTATTATTCCTTTAGCTCTCTTTTAGTCCATACGCTACACTAGAAACATAATTGCAGCTTTTTCTGTGTTGTTGGGACGGCTCATTGTGCTGGTGTGAGCGTGGGTGTGGAACTGGGTGTAGGAAATGAATCTATGTTACAGGGTAGATATTGAAAGCACTGACTGAGGCGTCCACACAATACGCGAGAAATTGCCCGGCTGAGTGGAAGACGAGTGTTATATATGGACTACCCTATGTACTGAATTCATTTGCAGATAAGCGGCTTGCTATTGCTGGCAGTTGACCAATAAAAATCTTCATGGCCATAATTTAACATATGGCAAGAGGATTAATAGGTTGATCCACACACACACACACACACACACACACACACACACACACACACACACACACACACACACACACACACACACACACACACACACTATACTGGCAGCCTAACAATAAAGCCAGCCTGAAATGAACGACCATCCAGGGAGCTATGAATTACAATCAACTCCCTTCTCTAATATGACTCCTCTTTTTACTTCGTACTAACCACAACCAGAAGATTATATAGTTTTTAGAAGTATGTCTTGTAGTGACGAGTTAAAAGAAGAAAGCTCTCTTCTCCCCTCATTTGGCCGTGATGGGAAGCGGACTCTATAGCTAACAACGTAATTAATGTGTGTGTGTGTGTGTGTGTGTGTGTGTGTGTACGTACTATGCCACACCACGTCCACACCTGGCTGGTCACGGGTCAGGGGTGTAGCGGGCCTGAGACACGACAAAGATAACGTCTAGTCAAGGTCGTGGGAATACACGCAGGAAGACCCGTGTGACCCGCGGAGCCGCTCTGGTAGATAAGCTGATAGGTGGAGATGGAGGAAAGAGTCATGAACAGTTATACTGGAAAAAACAGAAATCTAACTGTTACTCAGGAAGATCAAGCAGGAAGAGCTGAATGATGATAGTTTTAACTACGGAATTACAAAGAAGTAACTGCACTAAGTAATTTTAAAGCTGAAACAGAGAATTTTTACGTATCTACACATACCTAGGTCATAATGAAATTAAACTGTGAACAAACTGGCTCAGAGAATGTCGCTGATGGTATTAAACGGAGCCTTTAGACAGTGGCGAAGTCAGGTCTGCACAAACAGGCGGGGGGGGGGGGTATGATGGGGCCAAGTGCTATTCTAGGGAAGGTCACTACGCGTATTAACTCTATTTCAGATCAGTTTCACGGCTGGGTGCATGTGAAAAATAATCCGAAATTTCAAACTGGGAACCAGTGACAGTGCCAGCGGTCTGACTTGGAAAGGGGGGAGAGGGTTGGACCCAGGTAGCCACGCCACTGGGTAAGAGAACATTGAGCCTTTGGATCGCACCCAAATTCTGGTTGCCATGCTATTACTAGTGGGTCTGTGACGAATTCCAACAGTGGCTGCACCACGATGCCTGCAGTGTCCGCACAGGGTACGTGTGTTATACTTTACATTGCTGTCACTGGCTCATGTACCCTACACTAAGTATGTCCACTTGTCTACCTCAGTACATGTATTTAACTACGACTAACGGGTGTAACTGGCTCTAATGGCATCAATTCTAAACCAGTCACGACCTGGTAGCAAATTTTAATCATAAATGAACCACATGTCTGAGCACCTGGAAAATCTCGTGTGTGTGTGTGTGTGTGTGTGTGTGTGTGTGTGTGTGTGTGTGTGTGTGTGCAGACACTGCACACGGGTTAAAGACAAGACCCATAAACTGAGGTGCAGATTTACATTTCTTAAGAAATTTTTTACGTCACTGACTTGGTAGTCACTGGGTTTTGAAAAATTAACAGCTAAATATATATATATATATATATATATATATATATATATATATATATATATATATATATATATATATATATTTGCGCTGTCCTATTGTAAAAGTTTACATCAGTCAGGTCAAGTACTGTCACATTATCGTTCATTTAGTTTACACGTTATTAACCTACATACATTACCGATGCAACCATTTTATTTGAAGTCATGGACCGCCAGGGTGACCTCATATTTAAAATTTCGGTCACAGCAAAAAATAAATTAAATAAAGAAATTAGTTAATAAAATAGTAGTAGTAATAATAATAATAATAATAACAATAATAATAATAATAATAATAATAAAAATAATAATAACGATCATGATGATGATGATGATGATAACTGGACAACTAACAAACTAATTAAACCTGTAAATAAATAAATAAATAAACTCCTCTTCACGTAAACTGAATCAAAGCAGGTGTTGACAGCTTGGTTAAAGTGAGAATACATAATCGCTATGAAAGGCTTTAGAATAGATTGCAGAGAGGAATCGAAACTCATTTACGCAATTATTTTTAAGCACCTTCTATCTAAAACCCCAAAATAGACAAAAATAATAACGAAAGAGGTTCATCTTAAAACCATAACTTTATACTTTTGTCTTCTCGTATCGATTCTAATTCTTCCTTTCATTTTTTTTTTCTATATCTCCACACTATATAAAAATCAGGAAGAGTTTTTGAAGAGGCGTAAAAAGCATCCTTTATTACCCCTCTTAATTAAGGATTTTGTACAGGTATAAAGCTCAGTAAAATCGTCAGGTACCAGCAAGGAAAATTTTCACCTTTTCAGTAAGGTAAAATTTCTTTCTTTTCGCTTTCTTGCATTCGAAGGAGAGAGAGAGAGAGAGAGAGAGAGAGAGAGAGAGAGAGAGAGACAGACAGACAGACAGACAGACAGAGATGCAAAGGAGTGAATGGAAAGTCTATATAACCTTGACGCTACTATTTATCTCTCCAGTGCTGAAGAAACTCGCTTGGAAGTAGGAGGAAGAAACTAAGAAATACGTCACAGTAGAAGCAGCAGCAGCAGCAGTAGTGGCAGTAGTAGTAGTAGTAGTAGCAGTAGTGGGGATGGTGGTGGTAGTGGTCTTTGTAGTAGCAGTAGTAGTAGTAGTAGTAGTTGTTGTAGCAGTAGTAGAAGTAGTAGTAGTAGTAGTATCAGTAGCAGTAGTAGTAATAAAAATGGTGGTAGTATAGTAGTAGTAGTAGTAGTAGTAGTAGTTATGGTGATACAGTAGCAGCAATAGTAGTAGTAACAACAACTGCAGTCAGCTGAATTTAGCCCGGTGAACTGCAGGTTGGCTTAAATTCTTCTGTCGTCCACCATCATTTCATCGAATAGGGTAGTAACTGAGACATGTTTGTAGAACCAAGTAGACGAGACCCTTGTTTATATCAGTGCCACCACATGAAGGCGTCCCTCTTCATTACCATCATCGTAGTGACGTGGCTAAAATGACATGCTCGGGCTGAAAGGATTAAGATAGTTAAACGAAACTTCCAAAGTAGATCATTCAAGCTATCTGGTACTTCAGTTTCTGCCTAGTTCCCTCGTTGTACCCAGTGTAAATAATTTTGCTGCGATACTTTCCCATCCATCATCTCTACACCAAGGAGGAACCCCGTCAAGGACCACTTCTTCTTTCTTGCTCCGGGGACTAACTTCATCTTCCAGTTTTTGTCTGCTCTCGTAGTCAACGCTCTGCTTCATTATCTTTCCATCTGATCCACACTCTTCCTTCGTCTGTCCCTGCCTGAACATAATAGATTCAGTTGTACTTTATGTCGTAAATGCCGAGATCAAACTGAAGAGGTGGAAGAAAATATTCAACACTCGTATTTTTGGTATTAGCTGCAGGAAAAGCAATATCACTTTTTCATAGCTCTTATCTTCTTCGCAATTTGTCAATGTGTAAACTACGTGTTGTAATATAAGTAATTGTCAGAATATTATTAGAATATTTCTTTTGCCCCATATTGTTTTGCTTAAAAAAGTAACATTTACCCACCTTCTATTACCCTCTTGTTGCTTAACCCCAGTGTCTGGCCGAACAGACCCTTCGACCACAAATAAACAACTGCTTCCGTGGGGCCTTCCTCTAGTTACAGTACAGCACATACACCATGTAGAGAACTGACGTTCCCTTGCGGTAGACAGCGCCTCGCCAGGGTCGGACCAGAGTCCTTTCCCACGGCGAGGTGCAGTGAAATATGTGGTGGTTTGGCTCGCAGGTGGACGCCACAGCTGCGTCGCTCCACTTAAGGGTACACAACGCCACATCGTGTAGGTTTCTCATCAGTGTCTTACCTTTTGAAAATGGCGAATGCTTGTAACGTGGGACGCCAGAGTTACACGAGTGCTGCAAGGTTTCTTTGATGATGATCTCCTTTGGTGAAACTTTTTAGTTATATCATCGCTAACAAAAAGCTGCATACACAGTTTATGTTGTTGCTGTTGTTGCTGAGTAACCCCGGTCTGCTTGGCAGAGTAGACCAAATAACCGCAGGCAAGCAGCCATCCCTGCAGTCCCGTCCCATGCAGTGAACCGGTATCCCCTTGTGGTGGACAGCGCCTCGCCACAGCAAGAAGTCCTCGTTCAGCGAGGGGCGGGGAGAAGTGTAAAGGTTTGGTTCCTGGATGGGCGCCGTATTTGGGTCGCTCCACCAGGTTAACAAGGGCGCCACATTATACCTCACGTCACCACGTTATATTGTCATATGGTCAGTATCCATCGTTGGAAATGGTTTCCCAGGTTACAGGAAACGATTAGCCTTGTCTCTCAGTGTAGTGTCACCGGAAGCGGAAAGAACAGTAATAAAAAGTGATAGGATAAGTGGGAGAAACAGGGAGAGAGGAGATCAGACAAAGAAAATGAATGAGAAAGGTGAAAGAAGAAGGAGTTGGCACTACATGAAGTGAGTGGGTGATGGTCGCCCTCACCTGCCATCAACACAGCCTGCGTAGTCTATATGATGCAAATAACTGGGGTTACTTGGTGCAAGTTTACTATGGTATATTTAAGTGAAAGTTTATAAAACTGTGTAACGCTTCATCTTTATGGATAACCAAAGACCTATCATAGTCTGTTAATGGGCATTAATGCTTGAAAAGAATTAACAATATCATAAGCTGGAATACCTAACCTTAATTGTCATATAATGCCCATTATCCAAGGAAACGTCTATTCACTATAAGCTACGTTTCCTTTAGCAATGCCAGAGTGCTTCCTTATAATCTGTCCTTACCTCCAAATAAGCAAAGTCGACTACCTTGCCTTTTACGGGCCTTCACTAAATCCTCTACCTAAAGTCATTAAGTTGGTGGAATGGATGTAAAATATTGCCAGCATAATTATACGATGAAACTAAGCTAAGTAGGTTACTGGGAAGGTGTGACATGTGTAAAGGCAAATATGAACACTCGCGGGAGGGGTTAAAAAAAACGTATAGGAATACTGATAAACGATTCCAAAAAGCTGCAGGCTGTTTATGTTAGTTGTCTTGGGTCCAGTGAATGATATAATGGACTAAGTTGGTTGTTTCAGACGACGATCGTGCTGGACGTTGGCTAAATGCTATACACGGCAGAGAAGAAAGCTGTGTAAAAACAATCTACATGTCAAACATAAGGAGATGAGTAAGTATACATACAACAAAGAGTAAAGTAAGTTATGGAAAAATGTGCGTATTTTGTGATTGCTCAAGGATAAAAGCAAGAGCGCATCAGTGTCACATGAGTGGAGAGATGACGATACAGACTGCAGCTGTTTGCGACTGTAGTAAGGAGTCAAGGAAGGTGTGGTAAATAACTGATGAGAGGACTGCTTAAGACAGAAGTACTTGGAAGTAAAGGTATTTAAGACTGAGCTAAGGCGATAGGAAAAGAGAGAGGCTGAAAAATAAAGTGGTGAGGAAATATGACTGGCACATAATAGAATAATTTTACTACTGTGCGTAAAATATAAATAGATTTTTTTTCTCTTTTTAATGTGTCCAACTCTGAGTATTGACTTTAATAATCTTATCCCTGAGACCCACAATCATTACCAGTGTGTGACGTATGACATATATTATCCATGAGTCTCGTGGAGGATAACTAGGCAATGTTTTAAACAATTTCAGTTTATCATACCATGTCCTGTCCTAGTTTGGAATCGAGCTTCCATTCTTTCGGACACTGGACTCATCTCTAACCACTTTTTAATGTTAGCACTCACATCTCGGGAGGTTTGCCAGGGGCAAGTAGAATCATCTGGGGTTAGACAGAAAGCATAAAAAGACGTTTCTCCAGGTGCAAAGGTCAAAGCTGCGCCCTATATATATGGTAGAGTGAAACTGTTAATTGATAAGAGAGGACTGGCATGGTTTTATGGGGAAGCAGAGTGGAGATAAAAAAAAGATAAAACGGGAAGTGGTTGTGATGGATAAAAAGAGAGAGAGAGAGAGAGAGAGAGAGAGAGAGAGAGAGAGAGAGAGAGAGAGAAACATAGATGAGAGCAAAAGTAGTGAGCTGAGAGTAGGAAGTGTGTGAGAATATTAGCCTAAACGGAAACATAAAAAGGTTGATCGGGATTTAGAAAAAATAAAGAGAAAGATAACTGACACAAATTTCTCTTGAAATATTACAGTGTTTTGAAAAGATGTACGAAAATGAAGACAAAGCGGGAACTGTGAAGGATGTAAATGAGAAAACTACTCACAGATGAGGAAGGCATTAGAGGAAGATAGAATAAAAATATAAAATTAACAAGGAAGTACAAAGGGGGGGAAAGTGCAGTTACTGGGAATTGGTGGAAGATTTGTAAATCTGCCAGAGTCGGAGAACGCAAAGGCAGCAGATGAAAACGAATTTAATGCTGACATGATAATTACGATGGAGAATTTAAAGTGAATTGTTTCTGAGACTATAACAGAAGGGATGGGTGAGTGGATCTGTACCAGGGGAACTGATAAAGACAGTGACTACTCTGCTGTACGGATGTAAAATGATCATAACAAATGCAAAAACAATAGAGGAATTAGTCTGTTGGGTGTTGTAGGTAGGTCAAATTATACTATATAATGCTGATCGATAGGGTAAGAAAGAAATCAGAGTGGCTGGTGAACGATGAGCAGAGTGTGTGAATGTACTTTTAAGTGGGACAGAAGGTTGGTTGCAGTCATATAAAAAGACCAGTGTTGGAGGAGTGGAATGAAGATATTTTTGGAGTATCTGACCTCGCTCCACCCGCTTACGAGGAAGAGCCTGTCACAGTTACATAAAGTCTGGGCTGAGATGACCACACTATAAAGAAAGCCCTTCCATTTTCTAAAAGCCTTATTCCCGGAGACAGGGGGAAACAAAACTGCCCACGCCGTCCTTGCACCTTGTTGGAAAAAAGTAAAAGATGCAAGAAGTGGAAATATAAGTCCTCTCCTTCGTATACTAAAGTTTTAAAAAATGAGAACAAATATGAACTAGAGATGAAATCCTCCGAGGATGGGGTTTAGATAGTTGTGTGGATGCGATGATGGTGGGAAATAGTGCGAGTCCATGGCCAGTGTCTTATGAAAGAAAATAGGGTGTGATGCCTCTGTGTGAAACTGAGTTGAGGGCAATGGGAGATAAGATATTTGATGATAAAAGGAGGCTAACTTTGGACCAAAGACAGAGCAAGTGCAGAGGAAGTTTCCAGTACTAGATGGAAATTAATTGTGGGCACGTGTGAACTCATTGGTATTCCAGAACATAAAGTGATAGATATATAGACTGATAGATAGGTCACACACACACACACACACACACACACACACACACACACCCACACACAAATAGATAGAGATATATATAGATATATATATAGATATATATATATATATAATGTATGTAGATATGTAATAATGACCTCTATAGCCTTAGCAAGAACATAGGGACCGTAGGTGATATCAAGTGAATGGATGTTCTGTGTGTTTGTTTATAATATGTTTATGCATACACATGTATGTATGTATGTATGTATGTATGTATTTAGGTGACAGTGTGCGATTTTGTGACTGTCAAAATGAAAATGAGTAATTATCAGAGTGAGGATGAAAGTGTTTAAAAGTGTGATAGATTACGTAAAATGGATAGGATTGAGAGTATGACAGTGAACGAAAGTGCAAGTGTGAGAGAATACGTTAGATGGAATGGAGTGAGAGTATAACTGTGAGTGTAAGAAACAACGTACATGATTCCTCAGTATTAAAAACATTCCAAGAATATTATTTATAATAGGTAAAAAAATGAATCTAACTAGTAAAATTCTGATTACCTGAAATTCCATACTTTTTTGCGAAAATCGCTAACGGTTATTTCAGAAAGAAAGAAGGACAACAGGGAAACAGGAAGTGGGAGGGGGGAGGGAGAAAGCATCCAAGTCCTCTCATGACTGTCACTTGGCTCTCTCAGGTCAATTGGCATGACAAGATTCATTAAAATCTGTCAGGTCATGTAGAAGGAGAACAGAAAGACAGACACAGACAGACATACAGACAGACGACGAGCGACAGATACACGTAACCCTTCCGAGTGATATGCAGAGGTAGCCATACTAAAAAAAAAAAAAAAAAAGATACTGGGCCTTAATTCTCACTTCATTTCCGGGTTTCATTATTACATTTTTCATATAACTGACCTTCTCTTTATAGCTCCATCAGTGGATTTTTTGCAAATCAGTGGCTGCCATTATTGTGTGGAATCATTTCACTATCCCTGTAAAACTTCAACAAGGCTTACTTCTTCTACAAATTTTTCTCGTTCATTAAAAAGGGTAATGGCATCATCTTATCTTTCATGTCCCAATTTTGAACTAAGAATTATTCAGACTATGATTATAAATTTGGTTCTTTAGTACCTGTCCTCCATGCGTCGTTTCTCTCTCTCCCCCTCTCTCTCTGTCTCTCTCTCTCTCTCGCTCGCTTCATATCTACCTCTTGTATACAGTATTTTCCTCTCGCCCTGTATCTCATCTGTCCGTGTTTCTCTCTCCCTCTCTCTCCTTTTCTATTTGTTGTCCTTTCTTCCTTCTCTCCTACTTCCCTTTCTTAGTTCCTTTACTCCTTTATCGTCGCATCTTCCCTTTATCTTCATTCTCTCTTCCTTTGCCTTCCTTTCTTTACATAGATCACTTCTGTTCCCAAGGCCTCCACACCTCACTCCATCTCTCCCTCGTGATTCACATTCCCGCTCACATCGTTTGTTCCACCTGAGTAAGCTTCCCCCTGGTCCCCCTGGCTGCTTCTGACTTTGGAATGTTAAGGGGATTCCATATGACTATCGCATACTGTTCCGCATTTTCCCATTGACAGTAAGGTCATGGATGGCTGTAATTTGAGAGACACCAAAAACGCATTGCACACCTGATTGCAAACCCTGCGCACCAAATAGTATACTAACATAGGCCACGCAACACTACTGGCATAAAACATCTTAAATGCATTATAACCATCAACGCCGATTTCGAGAACAAGTGATATGTATAGTACAGGGTGATTGATATGTGACTCTCCTCTTTCATTGTTCCAGGTGTTTTCTCGTGTTTTGTGGGAATGGCTAAGCGTTATCAGTGTCTGACGTGTAATTTATTCATTTTTTACTCCCAGTCCCAAACATGCCCACATCAGCAGAATGAGCCATCCGCACAGCACATACTATAATATCAGGAAAATTTCTAGTGAAGCGCTTTATACTGACTGCCCTTACGTTGTCATCAAAAGTTTATCTTCGGACACAAAGCTAGGAAAACGAACTTAACACACAGATATCGTCATTTCACCTACACAGTGATATCATATACACACAGGTCATTGTCAGTACTACGAAAGAACTTGAAGGTGGAAGATGAGGCAGGGTAAGAAACTTGTACAAATTCGAAGGGCAAAAATTTAACCGCGTTGTTACTTAGAACCAAAAGTGACTTGTAATACACCCACAAAAAATTCAAGGTCGAATGTTCTCATCCTGGTCCCCCAAAAGAACTGACGTGAAGGTCAGTGATGGGGTATATATGGAGAGGATGCACCACACTCACCACAACTGTCCTCGCTTCCAACACTCATCACTGTCCTCCTCGCAACAGCCAAGATGAAGTCCCTGGTAAGAATATAATTTTTACTGTCGATGTTCAACAATCAATTTTTATCACTCACAGTAACGTCTTGCTCTCTCTTAAAATCTAGGTAAGGATGTGAATTAACCTCCAACATTCAAAATCACCGCTTTATCAATCACAGTGTCATTTTGCTTTCTCTGAATGGGAGCTGGTCATGGTCTATCTATCTATCTATCTATAGCACGACGCCCTAATCCCGCAAAGGGTGGCCGCAGACAAAACGCCTCCAAGTCGCTCTGTCACCCACCATTTGACTACCCTCCCCCCAACTCACCCCCCCCTCCCTCATATACCTCTCAACTCCATCCCTCCACCTCATCCTGGTCATGGTACAGCGAAATATTTAAAACTGATAGTAATGTCAATAGTTACCATGCTTGTAGTCATGCATTACATCCTTTGCCTAAATAATTATATCATTTCCTTTTCTCTCTTTTCTGTGGCGACCTTTATTCTTAACCTAAATCGCTTACTGTTTCATGTCTACTGTATATTAAATCTATTAATACAATACCTCTCCACCAGCACAATATTTCTGTTCCTCATATTTGCCTTTTTGTTTCCTTCTAACACTTTTCTTCATTTATTTCCTTATCACTAACTTTCCATCTCCCATCTCAGGTGACCTTGTATAAGACTACCTACCTGCTCACCTCCCATACCTCTCGCTTCTCATCTACCACTGCCCTCCCTCCTTCCCTTCACAGTAACGAGAAGCTCCCGAAAAATGTCTTGTTGTTTTAGAAAGGTTGCATGTTTGGGTGACCGATGTTTGGTTTGTCTCTTAATATTCACGGACACCGTAACATATACAGTACGTAACATATACAATTCAGTTTCATTACGCTTTGTTTTTACCGCGTTCACACACGACTCTCTTCCTGGTGCATGCATATTTAACGTCTCGTAAGTGGAGAAATACTGATGACACTGGAAAGAAGAAAGTGCATGCTTTTATTATCACATTTATTATTGTGTTCTTTATAGTTGGAACGCCTGTGTGTGGATCATTTCATATAAGAGTTATCTTTAACAATATATTTTTAATCCTGGAAATAATTTTAAAATTTCCCAGTGGTAGTTTTACTTTTTGATAGAGTACACCTTGCAAAGCTTAGATTGCATCACTCTGACCTCTTCGGCATCGAGGTTAGATCAGGGTATGGTGGAATCACAAATGACAAGTGTCCCGCTTTATAGAAAAAATCCGACACAACATAAAGCATAATGGAGCACTGCAGAGTACATGCCACATTAAGGCAGACACAACATCAACGGTGTAAAGAACCTATAGGACGACCTCATAGGAGCAGCTGCTTTACCTGTGGTCGATGGCTCTACCCGGTCAGTTGGACAGGGTTAAGCAACAACAACAACAACAACAATTACTATTACTACTACTATTACTACTACTACTACTACTGCTACTACTATTATTACTACTACTACTATTACTACTACTACTACTACTACTACTACTACTATTACTTTTTGTGTTTTCATATTCAAATGCACATTTACGTTAAGGGTAAGAGCATTATCTTAAATCTGATAACTTCCTAATTTCAGGGAGAGTACTTCATAGTAACGTCTCAGCATTTTATGCATTGTTAAGAAATATGTCGTATAACTTTCTTTACGTCTTGGTGTCCTACCGTCGTGATCATAAAAGATTTATCTGATATGCAGATCGTGTTGGCACTGGTGCTGGTAGCGGGCCTGGCCATGGCCCGTCCAGGTGACATCATTGACATCGAGGAAGACAACATGGAACACGAGCAGGACGGCGTGGCGGGCGTTGCTGTCACCGGCGAGTACTCTTGGGTAGCGCCCGACGGCACAGAGCACGTCACCAAATACATCGCCGACCATCTTGGCTACCGCATCATCGCGGACGACGTGGTTGAGGTCAGGGCGGTCGAGGTCGAAGAAGAAGACGAAACCGAGGACGACGACGAACAGGTCGAGCCTCGCACTGCTGACGAGGACGACGAAGATGACGAAGAGGATGAAGAATAAGACGAGCCTTGTGTTACCAGTGTTGTTGATATGCTTCACCAGCGAAATAGGTCGACCCTGGATGACATGGTTCACATTAATTCTGTGGTGACCTGCAGTTGTCAATCACATATATAGCTATTTCTCCATTCTCATGTACATATGATTTCATCGTAATCCATAAATAAAGTCATATTTTACTACATAACCAGTGTAATTATAATATGCATCCTTATGTCTGCTTGGGTATAATGATATCTGCGTCAACTAATAGTTACTTAATGACCTAGCTGGAGGATCTTTAAGAATTTAATTTATTGTTTTACAAAAACTGTATTCATATAATTTTCTTTCATCTCTATGAACGTTCAGTTTATGGTGATTGTAGGGAGGAGATATTTATGGTACCTACTGAGAATTCATTAAATGTCCCTTTCTCATCATTTCACACACTCTTGTTGTCTCAGTAAGCGTCAAAATTCTGGGATTCATTAACCTTAGTGCAGCTGGTAACCTTGTGATCCAGTGAGCACTTACGTTGAAATAAAATAAAATCTCCATCAAGCCAGGTGTACAGTCGCGTTCATGAGTCCTGATAAACATGTGGGCGTGTTGTCTACTTTGGTGTTCACGACTGTACATATGAACTTCTTAATTTTTATTCCTTTTCTACTGGACTTATTGTTAGAAGCAAACACTACGTAAGGAAGTGGCAGTCTGTAAACAACCTATCTAATTTCAAGCACTTTTCTTTCAGGCATTTGACTCTTTGATTGCAGTACTCGTGTGCAAAATAAAATCGCGCGTCACAATCTGGAACAAGCTGCAAATTTTCTGTTCTCACCCAACATAATAGTTATGATAGTAATTGACTGTTTCAGCGCCCTGGATTTCCCATAAACACAGTAAATTGTGTTATATTAGTTGAATTAAAATGCAAATGAACGTATTCGCAGCTGAAATGTTAAGATCAGACAATTATCTTCCCAGCCATACTTACCTTCATATGCTGAAGCTAAATTTCCTACTTCCCCCTACTCTCACACTTTCTCTTAAGGAAGTGTGAAGGTCAGAGTGAACAAGCTTGTGGTTATGAGTGTGTGAGAAATATATAATGAATATGAATGAGACAGGGTTAACGATGTGTGAGAGTGAGCGAGAAAGTGAAAATGTGAGAGAAGATTACTAAATGCAGTGTTGTTAGTGCGAGTGGGTTAGTGTGTAGTATGAGACAGACTGTAAGTAAGCAACGGAGAGTGTTTGGCAGTGTGAGAATTAGTGAGGGAATATGTAAACGAGTGTGGAAATGAGAGAGCCAGATTGTGCGGGAAACTGAGTAGGTGAGTTAGAGGATGAGAGAATTTATGCCCGTAAGAAAAAGGTGTGAGAGTGGGTTATTAGGAGTGAATGGGAAATGGAGTGAATGGGAGTACGTGAGAGTAAGTGTGAGTGACAGTGAGAATGAGTGAGAGTGCTAAGACAGTATGAGGGATAAAATGTGTGTGTGTGTGTGTGTGTGTGTGTGTGTGTGTGTGTGTGTGTGTGTGTGTGTGTGTGTGTGTGTGTGTGTGTACTCTCAGACAATCTTATTTAGATTAGGAGAGACTTTGGGAGCGGGTTAAGGGTCAGGTAAGAATTTGGAATTCCATTTTGAGAACAATCAGCGAAAGGTCAAGGTCACGGGGAAAGGTCAAAGTCCTACTAATGTGCCTATAAACAAACTACTTGAGACGATTTTAATCTTATTTGTATCTAATTTGGTGGATGATCTGGGTCTCACTCAAGTGGATGACCTATTTGTTTTGAGAACAGTAGGTCAAATCACTTACTCTGTGCAATTTTTTACATTATTGTGCCGATCCATTGCATTAATCCTATTAAACTCAGCCAAGCCTAACACCGTTCACAGTTTCTTGCCTGTGCACCAAAAAGTAACATCTGCATCATTTACAGTCTAATAAGGAACCGACAGCTAATCAGCATACAATAGACTACAACTAGTGAGGTTTCCAAGAATGTTTTGTACCCCATTATTTATGCATAAATCCTGGAGCTGTACACAGTTCTGCTTCCATTTTTCTCACTTGAAGATGTGTATGTAGGCTATACAAGAAAGCATTTGGAATTTTCCAGCCTGTTTCCGAGGCCAAACAGTCTTCAATTTCTCTCATACACCTTTACTGGTCACCGTCTCCATACTGAATATTATACACGAGCTATCTCATTAAAGACCGGTGTGGTGGTACAGCGGCGATGTTTTTGGACATGCAGGTAAAAAAAAAAAAAAGAAAAAAAAAAAAAAAAGAAAAAGAAAAAAAAAGTTGTAGTAACAATATTCAGATTCATAAACATACCGCCCAACATGGGATGGATTCCGCGTCATCAGGACCGCAGATCACTGTTGTATTCATCCCATCACTACCTCCCCCACACTGACTGCTGAGGGGATTCTATATTTTTCGTGGCATATTCTTTCTCATTTGTGTTCATTCCATCACTACCTCCCCCACGTTGACTGCTAAGGGGATGCCATATTTTTCGTAGCATATTCTTCCCCAGTTTCGTAGTGACACATCAGAAAAATATTCCCGACCTTGAATTTGTATAAAGCTCAAAGCAAAACCCGTGCAGAAAAAATGTCTAAAACAGGATAAGTAATATTATAGGAAGCAAAACATCTTCACATCATATTACCCTGAACAATGACCTACAAAGCAAGTAACAAATACAATGTTCGATTAAACAGTCATATAACTCAGCATTAAACTCTGAAAAGAGTGATAAATGCAATTACCATTATAAAATATGTAACCCTCAAGAATAATATCCAAAACGAGTGACAAAGACAGTTACCAGAACATAGTCATATAACTCTCAACAATTATCATCAAAACGAGTGATAAATACAATTACCACTGTTATAAATAATGTAATCCTCAACAATTATCTCCAAAAACTAGAGTCAATATATATATATATATATATATATATATATATATATATATATATATATATATATATATATATATATACATACATAGATAAATAAATGTTAGTGCCTTCTGGCTAGGAGTTCCAGAATTATATTAACACACAAATGCCATAAACTCAGAAAGGCAGGAATATCATATACTACACCAAGGTTAACATAAGAAAAAAATGGAAGCCAGAAAATGAGGTAAAGATAGGAAGTTTTCACAGATTCATGTGGCCTTGTCTAACCCACATGGATACTGTGAGCCACATTTGACTCTTGAGATAGTGAGCTTTGGCAAAAAAAAAAAAAAAAAAAAGTCGGCGTGCTCATCCAGGTAGCCTACCCCGAAAAAGCTGGCGTGAAGGTCAGTGATGGGATATATATGGGGAGGATGTGCCACGCTCACCACAACTGTCCTTGCTTCCAACACTCACCACCGTCCTCCTCGCAATAGCCAAGATGAAGTCTGTGGTAAGAATTTGGTTTTACTGTTGGAGTTAAGTACTCCACCTTTATTAGTCAGTCTCAACTACGTCACGCCTTCTCTTAAATTTTGGAATTAGCCATGGTAAATTTAAAGGCAATGTTGGCGGTGACCTAGCTTGCTGTCAAGCACCACATCCTCGTTTAAATACGAGTAGTTCCATTAGTTCTTCTCTTTCTTTTCGTATCATTAGTTGCCTCCTATTGAGAGCAATGCCCATGCTTTAAGAAGGGATTATATACTAAACCTGACTTGCACTTTCTTGTCACTCTCACCTCCATCTCTCTCTTCTATTTCTGCTTTGGCTTCATATATTACTCGCCCTCCAATTATCTTAGGTTATTACTGACTTGCACACTTTCCCATATCCTTCGTTTCTCATCTTCCCTTGCGCTTCATCCCTTACATAACATTATGCACCAGCTACTACTTCACACCACAGCCACCTAAAAGTATCCTGCTGTCGTGGCAAAGTTGGATGCTCCTGTGCCATCCTGATCTGCCTTGCCTCGTGCTTATTCTGCTTTCTATAACGAGCTCGTTTCAGTTATATTTTTATTTCATCATTATCGGGTAAGCCTATGCTGGCTAGCACTCTCTCTTCCAAGAGAAGGTCCGTTCCTTGTAGCGGACCTAATTTTAAGTTATACAAGTATGCTCTGTATTGTTTCCCTCCCACTCTGGTCTTATTGGATTTATTTGATATGCAGATCGTGTTGGGACTGGTGCTGGTAGTGGGCCTGGCCATGGCCCGCCCCGGGGACATCATTGACATCGAGGAAGACAACATGGAACACGAGCAGGACGGCGTGGCGGGCGTTGCTGTCACCGGCGAGTACTCTTGGGTAGCGCCCGACGGCACAGAGCACGTCACCAAATACATCGCCGACCATCTTGGCTACCGCATTATCGCGGACGACGTGGTTGAGGTCAGGGCGGTTGAGGCCGAAGATGAAGAGGAGACCGAAGATGACGACGAAAAGGTTGAGCCTCGCACTGAGGACGAGGACGACGAAGAGGATGAAGAATGAGACGTGCCTTTCATTGACAGTGTTTTCATTAACCTGCTTCACTATGGAAATAGGTCGACCCTGGATCGCACGACACATACATCTCTTGTAGAGAAAATCCGTAGCATCTCAACAGCTGCGGTTGTCGAGCATTGATGTATAACCAGTTTACCATTCTCTTCAGCATACTGTATGTACATCATCATAAATCATGAATAAACTCTGTATTTATTGAACAGCTTATATCATTACAGTGAAGACCCACATGCTGATAGCAGTTTATGATTTCTTTGACGTCTAATATAAGATTGTGAAGACCTAGCTGGAATCTCTAGCTGACCAAGAATGCATTGAACTGTTTGGCTTTATGCATATTCGTATGATCTTCCATCCCCATGAGAGCTAGCATATATATTTTCTATTTAACAATTACTCTGTTAAAGCAGAGAGGCGCTACCTTTAATCTTCTGGGCTACATCACTGAGCTAACTTGTAGGCGAAGCGGGAACAGCGAGGTTTATGAGAAACCAAGATAAGGTGTTATGATTAGGTATTCACGTCTGTTACACACACACACACACACACACACACACACACACACACACATACTGCCTACTTGTATTCATATATAATGCTTTTACATACCAATCTATGAAAGAAGTGTCTGAAAGAATATCTCATAATACTCCACTAACCGTAATTTCTTCAGGAAAGTGCAAGATAAATTTTAGTCAACCTCCTCCAGTGTGCCCCTGCCAACAATGCTGTTGTCAGTCTTGTATATCGTATGAGTAGTAGTGATGTCATAACTGTCATTTTTATTAGTAAGAATCAACTGTTGTAAGATGTAAAACAGGAAGTTTTCTCATTTCTATAATGTATGTTTTCATGAGATCCCATGAATAATAGTTGTATATGATGAGGATTGTAACAGTATAAAACAATGTACTCCCGTCCAGTCAGCCTGACTCTTCGAAACACACGCACTTACTGTCCAGCTTTTGACCTACTGCTGATTGTGATCGCAAAACTGTTACATAGTTGCATTTCTAAAATTATTATTATTATTATTATTATTATTATTATTATTATTATTATTATTACTATTATTATTATTATCATTACTACTACTACTACTACTACTACTACCTTTAGGAAAATGCAATGCACAGTTTAAAGACGGATAAATTTTTCGGCACTGCTGGTTACGAGCAAGCGAGCAAGCGTAGCTAAGCGATGTTTACGCTACGTTCAGTTGAGAAATGAGCTGTCTGACACGAGCAGACCCGGCCCGACACGACATGGCCCGACCACGATGGTTTTCAGAGGCTAATAACTTTTCTACTCCGTGAAATAGAGAAGAGATTCTTTCAGCAGGTAGTAGATACATTCAATATTTTTTTTAGCTGTATATTAACTCATGAGACCAAAGAAACCCCTTGAAATCCCAGCTTTCCGAAGGAATGTACTGAGGGCTTCAACTGACATGCTGCACTATGAAACTGATTTCTAATATACTATAGCAGTAGCCGTGTGTGTGTGTGTGTGTGTGTGTGTGTGTGTGTGTGTGTGTGTGTGTGTGTGTGTGTGTGTGTGTGTGTGTGTTTGTGTTTTGGGCAGCCGAAACTACACATTCAGATCGCACCGAAAGTGGTACAGAAATCGCAAAAAAATCGTTGATGTGAAAAAAACATGGTCCCATCACGATTGAAAAACTTTTACTATATTTAATGAGTGATCACATTTTGACCAAAAATCGTCGCTCCTGGCACTCGCCATAGGATCTCCTTAGATTTTTTTGTCCACAGGTACAACTAAAGTATTTCGGACTTGCGTTCGGACAACTTGGGTTCCATTCCCGAAGCTGCAAATAACATGATCAATTGGTTAGCAGCAAAAAATCCAAGTGACAACGTTATACTAGAACAGCACATAAACGCGAGAGCCCTCCAAAGGAGCAAGTGCGAGGGGCCCGAAAGGCCCACTAGCACTTCTAATATACTGTAGCAGTAGCCGTGTGTGTATGTGTGTGTGTGTGTGTGTGTGTGTGTGTGTGTGTATTTTGGGCAGCCGAAACTACACATTCAAATCGCACCAAAATTGACACAAAAATCGCAAAAAATTTGCAGATGTGAAAATCTTGGTCTAATCACGATTGAAAAACTTTTACTATATTTAAAGAGCGATCACATTTTGACCAAAAAACGCTGCTTCAGGCGCCCAGTATAGGATCTCCGTAGAATTTTTTTCCCGTAGGTACAACTAAAATAAACTACAGCAGGGCGAGAGCCCTCTGCAGGAGTAAGTGCGAGGGGCCCGAAGGGCCCAAGAGCACTTGTAAAGCACTATGAAAATCACACATGCGAGGTATGAGTTGTTTTTCACTTTCATATGTTGACTGCACGCGTGAGTGAGTATATGTGTGCGTGTGTATATATGTTAGGACTACATATTATAATTACAAATCATAATAGATAAATAGATAAACAGATAGATAGAGAGACAGATAGAAGCAGCAAGTCAGATGATGAGAAGGAATTGTGTCTGCAAGAATCGAGCAATGCCAAACATGCTTACACACTCTTAACTCAAGGAATGCTTTATAGGCACACGATAGCGCCTCGTGACCATACACACACATACACACATACTCACACACAGGCTTCTAGAACTTTCCAACCACAGTGTAACACACGTGACACGACCCCTGCTACACCAGAATTTAGGAAGCAGAGGCAGAAGGAGACAGGCCATAGAATCGGCAGGTAGTAGGGAGAACGGCTTACCAACATGGAAGAGAGAGAGAGAGAGAGAGAGAGAGAGAGCGAGACAGGAGGTAGCTCGCGGGTCTCTACTTATACTTCACTCGTGTGTGAGAGATTTTGTTAATATTTCCAAGACAAATAAAAATAGTCCCATACTCATCTTTACCTCTCCTGTCATTGCATGACAAATGGGAACGAAGATTATCTACTTACAAACTACTCAAGTATAACAACCGCTCGTCCACAAGTTCAATATATATATAACTGAACTATATAACTTCTCTACAAGTTTATACAAAGTCCTTTATGAGATATATATATATGTGTGTGTGTGTGTGTGTGTGTGTGTGTGTGTGTGTGTGTGTGTGTGTGTGTGTGTGTGTGTGTGTGTGTGTGTGTGTGTGAGAAAAAGTGAGAAAGTAAATATTTTAGCTCAGTTATTCTTCTGTTATTGTACAAAGACCTCACGAGAAATGTCGAAAGTTTACACCAAGATGAAATCTTGATGATTGATATCTTTATTAAAAGGAAGACAAATGATACATTTGATATTATTCTACGGGGAGATAAATGATTGCTTACGGGGAAGGGAAGTCACCGGGAATCACACCCTACCTCAAACCTGCTGTGTTTCGAGGTTCATCATTGTGCAAAATTTCAGTTTTCTATATTTAAAATAAAGAATGATAGCTTACCGATGTTGCCCACTTCTGGTGCTCCCCATTTCCCAGGCCTCTACATCTTACCACCTGATATAACGAGCACTGAGTGACAATTCTCTCTCCCTCCAGTCAATGTGTTACCCAATGATTTACCAAAGAGTGACTGACAAGCTAACACCCATCCCCAACCAGTACCTTAAACCGTATCAGATAATTTAATGATATGTGACTGACAATTATTTTCCCCTCCGCAATGAAAGCCTCAAAAAATTATATATCATGGAGTGACTAACGAGTTGTCTCCCTCCACAGTCTCTGCATCGTATAGGGTGATTTAATGAACTATGACTGACATTTATCCCCTCGCCACAATCAAAGTATATTAAATGACTAATCAAGGAATGACTGGCAAGATAACCCCAGAGCTCTGCGTCTTACCAAATGTTGGATCCAGCTGTGCTGGCAGTAATGCAGTACTGTGACTTGTAAGATGAATTCATTTACTGATGGATTCCATGTGTTTACCCCACCCCTCATGGGTCGCACAGACATACAGACACAGTCAATCACTAATAATTATTATCCACCTTCATAATTTTTTTATGTCTCTCCTGATATAGTGTTCTTACTTTCAGTCAGGACGAGGACCATGATGAATATGAGCTGGCTGCAATATGTTACTTTGGCCCTGTGTGAGAATAAGATTTTCTCATCTAGCGATACAATGAAACATAAGTGATGCATTAAGAAAACTGCAAGTGCGCTTCCGTTGAGATGACTGCAAGGATTCTGCTTTACTGTGTACTCAGCATTAAATATGCTGTTTATCAGGGGTTTTGCCATAAATTATTATAATTTAGTTACTGCTTAAACGGAATCTAGGTGGTATAAGTATGGTATAAGTGACATCTATTAGACCGAAGCCATATTACCCGAGTTATTAAAGTAACGTTTGTATTATATTAAGTAGAATTTAATATTTTCTTATTATAGCTTCTACATTATTGTTAAAAATAGCCCATATTAAACGCCATACTGCATGCTTAGGAATGAAGACATTAGATAATAATACGTTTCTAGATTAGAAACATTGAGATATGATGACCCATTGGTTTTTCGAAATCAGTCAGCAAGACCACTAGCAGCTCTGGGTTTTCAAAGCCGACAGCGAGATATGAACGATTCATAACGAGCAGAGGCGCACAGACCAGCACTCGCCCTCATCAGACACACGTTCCAGCCAGTGTTGCTGTTTCGTGGAATTTCTCCTGCTGATGAGAAAAAAACAAATGAGTGACTGACATAGACGTGGACGAAACTGACGTTATTTCACACCAGTGTGGAAAATATTTCCACACTACTCATCTACATTATTTTTTAGCAATAAATGAAGTTTTTACATGGTTGATAGATATTGACAAGTACTGATACAGATCCCCCACAGTTAAACCAATGTAGGGTTTGTTTACATTACTGTCAATTAAAACGAGGAAGAACACTTCATGGGATTCTGTCTACAGCACCCATCGTGCGGCATCGTTACTGCTTTATAGAAAATTACAAACCAGTTGTTTACGAGGTGCATACCAACCACCAGCAGTCCACACTTTTCCTGAAATGTTAAGGACCTCCAGAAACAGTTTTGTGAATCGTGTAGAATTGATCTGTAAGAAATTTTGAATGTCTATAAACTTACTTGTCTATTGGTTAGCTATTTATGAGTATTTGATGAAGCTTAACTATCTTAACCTTTTACGTCAATACTTAAATCAAAATAGGCCTGAAGTCATTACAAATACTGTCTTGCAATGTTACTAGATACATTTTTAGTCAGTTGTACCGATAGCCACTTCCCTGTCATTCTTGGGCCATATTTGTCTTAGTTCCATTTTTCGCAAGTAACCAGTCACATCTCCCAAAATCACTCACAGCCGCGTAAAGATTCTAAGCGTTATTCATCAACGCTCTCAGAATCTCGTGTGTGAATAGAAGTACTCTCAAGACTTGATTGTGAATGTGAAAACTTGCTTCAGCTAGCAAAAGTGCTTCACCCATAGATCTCTAGTTCGCATATGCTGACTACCATTTTGCAGACATATTTAGAAATAAAAATTAAGATTGATCTGCATATATGATAGCCTATACATCGATATTTCAACGATGATTAGTACTTTCAAATATGAAAACTTGATTTTCTTTTTTTCCTTTTTTTTTCTTTTTTTTTTTTTGTCAATAGCAATTTTTTGGCAGTTGGGTTGATTCTTGGTGTGTGGGAGAAACTACTGCAGTAATTATGCTCTTGGTATTAGCCTACGAAATTCAGGTAGTTTGTGATTAAATCTATAATAAAGTTGGTAAATACACTGCAACATTATTTGCAGTGATGATGGGAGAGGGAGAAAGAAAAAAAAATCATTGAGAGCCTCTGAGGTTGGCTATATGAGGCTGCACCTCGCCACACTTTCTCAGCAGACACCAGTGTTATTTGTTGCAACTCGGTTATCCCAGGGTATGCATTGTTCACCAGCACTGCAATGCTACATTTTTCCAGTGTATAATCATCTCAATTACGCTTTCACAATTGCAGTTACAGCTTGACTCGTTTTAGTGGGATTGCCATGCTCACAAACTAAATCAATCGCAGGGCAGTACGATCCAGTCTATAAATCAATCACAGGGCAGTACAATCCAGTCTATAAATCAATCACAGGGCAGTACAATCCAGTCTATACTTTTTCTTTGTTTACCATCATCATAAGCACTGCAAATATGTCCGCAAGGATGAAAACGCCAAGGTTGATGGATTTGAAGTTGTTGTTGGTCTGCCTTCTTGCCTCCTCTAGTGCTTGTGAGAAACTCCCACGCCCTTGTCAGCTACCTATCATTCCTAACTGAGGCCGGGAGTTGTGAAAAATAATGCATGTGAGGTTTGATAAATAGCTCTTAAAATTTCTCACAGGCTCATGAACATTCATAAGGATTTACGAGTAGTGATAAAGACTTAGCAGCTTTGATAAATGCCGCCCCTGGTCACTGAGAACTTGTGGAATAATAACGTCAGAGCCAAAGTGGATTTGCAACAACGCTGGTGCAGTGTTTCCAGCTCTCTCTGAACCCAGTGGACTCACTCCATTTGGCCTCCTTGACAGTCAATACAACATATACCCATTAGCATATTAAATATAAATTTAATGCTCCTAATTTATCTGGAAAATAAAACATACGCCGTACTCCATGCAGTACCATGCCTATGCCATATTATTTACTCTTTGTAACTGACATTTCATTCCTTCATGTTTTATATTCGTTACCATTGCTTCTACATAATCACCATGTTTGTCTTGGTAATATTATCAGAGCCTTGTGGTTAGATAAACAATTGTGTCACATCGACGGTTCATTAACGTAATTTAATGTGATAATTTTCTGATAGTTTGTTCTTCCATCTTGTAATTACCTATGATCTTGTGGTTATCTGATCTGAACTACAGACTCTTAAGTAATCACACAGTTATTATTTACACACCGTCTAAGTAGTTGTAAACAGCTGGTTGCCGTGAATTATGGAAGGGATGTGTACTGAGAATCACTGGATCGCTGCCTGTGTTTCTCCCGAACATTGAGTCGTAAGTGCAGTGTGATCTTTTAGAGTTGTGGGATTTGAGTAATCGTAGAGAACAAAAAAAAATTCGTGCTAGCTCTCATGTGTTGCTGATCCTTCTTAAGCTGAATAAAATGGTGTTGTTGAATCAAGAAAACACTAGGTTATTATGCATCCTTCCTCACAACTGTACCTCTTTCTCAGTCAGTCTTCTGTAAATCTTTTGCACTAACTTGGACCCGACTGTTGTCCTTCTGCAGCCTATTTCACGTAGTTCAATGGCAGAAGACAATACCATGGCTCTACGTGTTTCCATAACATTTCTTCGCAACTAGTATCAGTATGTAGTACTATTATCTTGTTACATCTTGGTATTCAAGATGAAGACTCTGCGATATTAAACCAAGTTAGAGTAAAATGGATATAGGTTTTCATTATGTCGATGAAATAATTAAAGCCTATCATTAAATGGTATTATGCAGTCACATTTCCGTGATTTATTGGTTGACATTGCTGATTCCGAAGTTATTGGCCCTCTGTATGTGTTGTATTTTATGCTGGTACCGTTGCAGTACATCTTTACTCACTAATATTAACTGTTATTCTAAAAAAATAAGGTTCACTTCCCAGTTTTTTGACAGAAAATAGTACACCTAATAAATCAAACTCCTAAAACAAAGCTCATCATTTTTTTTATTATAGGAAAAAAAAAACTTGTTTCAAATAACCATTTATTTAATAAGTACTGCACGCAAAAACAACAATGAAGAGAGTACAGAAAGAAAGATGAAGATGAGAGAATACAAACACGCTACAAAAAAGAAGTCTTTATGTAGTCGGTCCTCGGCCACAGAGAGTTTGACTGCCTCGATGGTTGACGTTCAAGTGGCACTTCAAGGTTCAGGTGGTGTTTTGTTGCCTTGATGGTGTTGAGGTTCGGGTGCAACTCCAAGGGTCATGTTATCTGACTGCCTCGATGATGCTGGTGATGAGCTTTCAGCGGAACTCCAAGGTTCAAGTGGTGTCTGCCTCGATGGTGTTGAGGTTCAAGTGGAGCTCCAAGGTTCAGGTGGTTGTTAATTAACAAGTCTGTAGCCGAGGTGGTCGGCTACGTACTTCACCTCGTACTCGTTACCGTCGGCTCCGATGGCCGAGTACTCGCCGTGCACAGCCGTGCCAGGAATGCCGTCCTGCTCGTGCTCAAAGTGGTCGTAGTCGACGTCGATGATGTCGCCGGGGCGGGCCAGGGCCATGCTGACCACCAGAACCAGGGCCAGGAACAGCACGGTCTGCAGGGAAGCCGGAGAGGCAGGGTTACACAGGGTGAGGTAGGGTTAGGCAGATGGCGCAGTGGGACACAAGCAAGGCAGAGAGAGCAGGAGAAACCATGCTGAATCTGAAGCTGGCGAAATAACTGCCAGATATAAGAGAACGGTGAGCAAGGCAGAATAAGTAGGAACAAAGTCAGGGGAGAAGTTAATCGTGGCAAACAGGGGTATGTAGAGCGTGACGAGGGAAGCGGATGGAAGTGAGAAGAAACTGGGGAGGCGGGAGGAGAAACACTACGAGAAAAGTGGGAGAAGTCTGGGGAAAGAAAGCGAGGTAGAATGAGGGTAGTAAGTATAGGGGAGAAAGTGAGCAAGGAAGAGGAAGCAGAAAAATTGAGGGAGGGAGAAAGGGCAAGGGGAAGTGGATGTCTAAAGCTGAAGATGTGGACGGAGTAGCACTGCAGGAAGTGGAGAGGGAAGCAATTAACAGGGTGGTAAGTGAAGGGCATGAGGTGGAAGCGATAGGTGTCTAACTTCCAACAAATGAATAGGAAGAAAGTTCATATCCAGGATTACTGTTCAGGGGGGACACTGGCTACTTAGTTACAAAAGAGGAGGGGGCCACGACAGTTAGTTAAATGTTTCCCCCTTCCCCCCTCAATTTCAGTTTGTGGCAGGATATTAATTTAAAAATGTAAGTATATACTATTTACCTTAATGCAACTGAATAAGAAAAGAAGTCTTCATAAGCAATTTCATAACCATATGTGAAGTGCATCCTTCACACTTTCATTATCTTTCATTCCCAAGACCCCACCCGTATTAGTACGTCCCTGGAAGGAACGTGTACAGTCTGAGGACTTGGGAGGATAAGAAGAGTATGTTCAGACTGGGGAAAAAGTTGCATAAGAGCTGAGCAGGACTTACCAGGAGCTTCATTATGGAGGTGTAGGTAGTGGAGAGGGAAGCTGCTGTGAAGGAAAGGACAGTTAGGTAATTGTGGTGTGGGTGTGGACAACCACCGCCATATATACCCACCACTAACCTTCACTCAGTGCCTGTGACCTCTGACGTCTGCCTTCATCCCTCCTCGCTTAACTTTTTTTTTTTCCACTTTTTTTGCCTATTGCTTAGCCTCACAACAAAATAGCGAATTATTACAAACTTAATGTAACGGACAAAAAAAGGATAAGGAATGCAATGAACCAATCCTTACTATTTTTCAAAAGAATCCATATTACTATAAATGCATTTGATAAATTCATGCCATTCAAATTACTGACACACCCACCTGATAAACGAGCTGACGACCTTGTCTCAAGCGTTCAACTTCGTTACATCAACCATATTTTTTTCACTACAGTGTGTTGAGTACTTCAACTTCTAGGTGGGTCTGCATCTTCTTGTAGTCTGTGGGTAAGCAGTTCACCTTATCTGGGTATACTTTAGTACTACAGTCTATCTTGTACCGTTAGGAAAGACAGGTCTCTGGAAGGGTTAATGGCTGTGTTGACTTGCTGGCCCAGAATACTCATGAGCTTACTGAACTGACAGTTAGGTTGTAGAAGCTGAATTGAAACAATCAATACATATATATATATATATATATATATATATATATATATATATATATATATATATATATATATATATATATATATATATATATATATCCATCCATCCATCATCTAATCCTACATTGCCCCATGAGGAGCGTAGGAGCCCGGGGATAGGCAGTTGGCCGACATTTAAGATGAGAGTGACCAACCTCACTCATCCCTGAGTGGCATTACGTGAGCAATAAACCTCAACCATTCCTTGGATATAAACCTTCACCGGCTCAATCCGATTGGAGCACAGTAATTAGCCTACCCACTAAACCATCAGACGCCAAAATTTGGTTATATGGTTACCATCCTGCGTAGTAAATGGTGTCCTGGTGTACAGGAAACCATTTGGCTTGTCACTCAGTGTAGAGTCATCCATAGGCAGAAGGAAGAGGAAAGAATGGAGGACTGAAAGACAGAAGAGGGAATGTAAAGTCACCCGTAGGCAGAAGGACGGGGAAAGAATGAAGGAAAGAAAGATAGATGAAGATGGAAGGAAAGAAGGATGGAGGAGAGGACAGGGCAGACACCCGAGAGAAGCACTACATTGAGTGAGTTGATGGTGAGCGCCCCCACATACCACAATATATATATATATATATATATATATATATATATATATATATATATATATATATATATATATATATATATATATATATATATATATATATATATATATATATATATATATGGCCGCATCAAGGTGGAAAATGGGGTGGAAGTACACGTGGAGTCCCAGACTCTGTGCTCAGATTTATGCCAGTTAAACCCTTCCTTGTAAGAGGGTCTCCTCTAAGACAAATAAAATCGTATGTTATACCAGGAACAAAATTGTTAAAGGTCATTGTATTGAAGAAATCCATTGAATTTTGCAAATTTTCCGGTAAGAATATTTCGTTAATGTCTTGATTAAGCTTCGTTCTTGGTCCTGGCAACACACACTCGTCTATACACTGCTAAAAAGCTCCCTATCCCATTCACCATGATAGCGGAGCCTACAATAGGCCCATACCAGTACCTTGCTTTTCGTCTTGGTTCATTTATGTGCTTCTTGGATATGTATTCTTTTCCTTTTTGGCCATTACTCAGTGCCATTTACTACTTGCAAAATGTTATTGTTTGCCGAGCTGTTCACGTTTCCACTCAGTCGTAAACAGTCAGGTTTTTTTGCTTAATTGTGCTTTGTCTTTTTATTATAGTTCTCCTCCTGTATCAGCTTGTTTGATTTTCTTAATATTATGCTTCCTTCCAGCTGTATCTTTGAGCCAGAAGGATCTCACCTTAGCTGAGTAAGTCGTTAGATATTACCCAGAATATAATAACTGAAATGCCCAAGTGCCAAAGACACAGCGTGTTTCATTCTCCGTAATTTGTATTCTGCGAATTATTACCTGCCATATTGTGAAGGGAAAGAACCGATTTTTTACGTGGGGGACGGAGCGGTGAACCCTATAGGTGCCACTCACTATAAACACGGGTCCAGATGAAGTACTGCTGCCGCTAAAAATTTTGTGTACCTACGTAAAACTCTGGTGTTCTCTCTCCTGAGGGCTGTTCCCCAGGAGGGGTGGCCGGGGTGAACTGCTACCAATATGCAATATTTCGTGTTTTTGTAAATTAAAAGTCATGCCAATCCATAAAGGTTTTGTCCAGGACTCCTTACGGCTGCCCCCTCCACCCCACCACACCTCCGTGGGTGGTGACCTAAAACGTGACCCCAGTAAAGATCTACCATTGTGCAAAATTTCATTATCATTGGTAAAAAGAATATGAGGCATTGTCCCTTCTTGAGGCCACCCTCCCGCTCGTGGGGGTTGGTCGAGCATCCCACCCTGCCAAAAAGCTGACAGGGTGAGATGCCCAAAACACGAAATCTTGCACATCTAGCAATGTGCAAAATTTCTTGTTCGTAGGTTAAAAATAATTGCCGTGCATAATGACTTTGCTGGGACCCCCAGGGATTCGTTCCCTCGACCCTCAGTGGTTCCACCCTTCCCATTTACCTACATGCAAAATTTCATGT
Source organism: Coenobita brevimanus (assembly GCF_032717465.1). NCBI lineage: Eukaryota > Metazoa > Arthropoda > Malacostraca > Decapoda > Coenobitidae > Coenobita > Coenobita brevimanus. Next base: position 4,151,685 of record NC_137049.1, read on the forward strand.
ACTTCAGTTAAAAGCTTTAGCCGGACATAACGATTTTAATCAAGACCCTCGGGGGTCGAATCTTGCTTTTAACCTGGCGCGAGAGAGACTTTACCATTGTGGAAAAAGTTCGCATTCCTATGTAAAAAAAAAAAAAAAAAAAAAACTCTCCTAATGGTCTTGGGTGGGACACATAGGGGCCGTCACCCCCGCGAGGGGTGTTCCTCGGGGGTTTCACTTTGCTTAAAATTAGGGGGTGAGGTCTACCACTGTACATTTTTTTCCCCTAATATTCCTCCCATACGGCCTGTATCCCATTCATCAAGAAAATACAATAACTCCGTGAGTGAGGGAGGGAGGGCCACACTCAGGGATAAGCACGATATAAGGCAGCCCCTGTGGGTGTGGTAAAATACAAGAAATTAAAATATTAAATTCTTTATCATAGTTAATTTACTTTTTGTTATATGTATATAGATAGATAAGTTGATAGATACTGATATAGTTATGTAAGCATTGACAAATAGATATATAATCCTCTTCATCCCTCCTCTTTTTTTTTCCCACCTGTAGTTGAGGTGAGGTAGGGTTAAGGAAACAAGGAAAGGGAAAGAATATAATAGGGGGAGAATTATTAAACAGCATATCCAATTATATATGCCATAAGCCCAATCATTCAAGCCCCCGATATCCTGGCCTCATCTCACTGGTATACCTCTACACGTAGCTTCTTAAACATGCATCGTACAAAGTCAGTCCTACAAAAAAAAAAAAAAAAAAATCGTTTGTCAAACAGTCCTTCGTACATCCTCGTGATTTAGTGAGCAAACTTGTGCGCGTTTGATGTAACCCAAAAATCTTCAGCTGAAAATAGAGATGGGCATCGGGTCGCAAAGTTCTTCAAGTTCCAACAAAAGTTTTCGAAATAGGGAAAAAGCCTTAACTCCAATACAAATTAACTGTAGGGAGTTAAAACAGCAGTATATACACACACACACACACACACACACACACACACACGTATGCGCGCGAAATGAAGGCATAATGATGGATTCCATTTCATGATTAACTGGTTCTGCACTATATTGCCCTCTTAATGCTTTTTATCATAACAGTTAATATTAATGGCAATTGGTGCACTCGTACTTTATTTTTTGTCTGTTTATCTCAAAATAAGACAATCATTGCACAAAGAATCAACGCCTTTATTAGTTTATATTCTTATAACACAGTTACAATCGTCTTTTCCTAATAGCCAGGGTTGGTGAAATAACACATAAGTGAAAAATAGTTTATGAAAATGATAAAGATAATAAAAACAAAGTAAGCTACATGAAAACAGAAATGAAAAAGGGAGAAGGCACCGTAATCAAAGTACCAATTGACCGTATCACTTGCCTTCCCTCACTATGTCTGCCTTGATGTTGAGGCATAAGTAGAATCCCAAGGTTCAGGTGGCTTCTAACTGCTTTGATCATGTTCAGGTTCAAGTGCAACTCAAAGGTTCAGGTGATGTCTGGCTACCTCGATGGTGTTGAGGTTTAAGTGGAACTCCAAGGCTCAGGTGGTGGTTAATCAACAAGTCTGTAGCCAAAGTGGTCGGCAACGTACTTGACCTCGTACTCGTTACCGTCGGGTCCTGTGTAGGAGTACTCTCCGTGCACAGCCCTGCCCGCAGTACCGTCCTGCTCGTGTTCAAAGTTGCCTGTGTCAAAGTCGATGATGTCGCCGGGAACGGCCAGGGCAGTGCTGACCACCAGAACCAGGGCCAGGAACAGCACAGTCTGTAGGGAAGACAGACAGACAGGGTTACACAGGGTGGGATAAGGAAAAGCAGAGCAGCAACAGCAAGGTACTGGAAGCGGGAGAGGAGCATGGCAAGTGCGCAGGCATTAAAAAAAAGACGTTAGAGAACAAGTACAAAAGTACTAGATGCTGAAGCTTCAGGGCCCTATAGTTAATGCCCTAGGTGTCGGGTGGAGTGGGAGGGTGATTCTGTGTTGTGCGGTGTGTGTGACGGTGGTATGGTGAGGTGTGGTGTGGCTTCGATAAAGTCTATGGGGGTGGAACACTTCGCTTTTGAATATTATTTGCAAGAGACAGAAGGACAGAGACGTTCCTAGTGATGGCCCCTCATCTAAAGACAGAAGGAGGGTAAGGAGAGCACGGGAAGAGCAGAGAAGAATAACTGAAATGCGGAAGGAACAGACATGAGGAGTGATCTAAGTTGTAGTGATGTTTGATGACAGCAGTGAAACGAGAGAATATCAGATGCACACTTACCAGGAACTTCATGACGGCGGTGTGTATGGGCAGAGGGGAGCTGCAGTGAAGTCAAGGGCAGTTTAGTCGGTTGTGGTGTGGCTTAGGACAACCGAGGCCATATATACCCACCACTGACCTTCACTCGCTGCTTTTGACCTTGTCGCAGTCCTGCCATCCTACTCACACCCTCTGCTTTGTTCGTGATTTTTTCCCTATGTTAGCTAAGCCCCTCAGATATTATTTTCAGCATTTATTTTTCTTTGCTTTATGGGTAGACTCAGTCCCTTCTGACATATAAAGCACCTTCTTAATTCTAAAGTGAGTTCAGACTTCATGAATAATAAATGTAAAAATTGCCGCCCATTACATCCAATTAATCGTCACAAATTAACGTCTCTATAATCACAGACATGTTTTCCCACCGTGCCGGCAGCCGAGCACTTAACTATCCTTGCAGGCAGATACACCCACCAGGAGGACAGGCTGCTTTTCTTCCGTGTTCTTCCTATTCCCAGCATAAGTCTAGCAAATGAATGAATAACCTCTTAATATTCCACGTCAAAATTTATGTTCATATTTATTCACTAACAGCAGGTATGCATTTACCGGATTCTAAATCAGCCCATCCAGATACTGGTAGGTAAGCCGCGTAAATTGAAAGACACAGTTCTATTGCGTCAATACGGCTATTTACATACACTCGAAAAGAGACGTAAAGCCACTAGTTCTGTTACACGGTTCACATGCTTACTCACTCGTCTGTGGGTGCGAGTGTTTTTTATTTTTATTTTTCGTGTGTATGAGTGTGTGTGCTTGCGTGACTAATGTATGCATGGCCGTGTGATACCACCGTAGTGTACTGATTATCGCGGTTGAGCCGCGAACGCTTTAACTCCTCCTAGATTATATGATGGATTTGAATTAAACTTCTCAAGAGAGTTGATCAGCTTCCAGGAAAGGTCTTTCACTATGTACAATGTTCCGACCATGATGTTTAGAGTGTGTCAGCCCCCCAAGCCAAATTAAAAATTCTCAAAAATAATGGAATGAAGGCATTTTTTTTTTTTTTTATGTGTCCGACTCTGGGCATAGGCTTCACAGCCTGCTATCAAGGCCCAGCAGTCCTCTTACATACCATACACCTCTACATGTCACCACTTCGGCGCTAACACCCACCGTCCATATTGAATACATGCTAGGGCTGTCTCATACAGGACTGGTATATTGGTATTAGCGGGGGTATTTTTACGACATGTCGACAGGTCTTCTGGTAGATCAGTAAAGCCTGATTTAATGAAATTCAAATCCTTAAACTGTTCCCTGCCCCAGCCGGAATTTGAACCTGGGTCCGTTAGGCCTATATTTGGCTTTGATACCTTAGTACATGTTGCGTAATGGACCCTTAACCGTAATGCGATATTTGGGAACCATGAACCCCCCCCCCCAGTGACTCCTGAGAGGCCAGCCCCCCTCCAAAAATTTAAAAAAAAGTGGGAAATAAGGAAATGTGAGCAGACATATTTCAACGAAACTTCTCAGGTCAGTTCGTCTGGCTATTTGATAGTGTCTCCACTACATAAAATCTTCCACCATTATTTTTAGGGGGGGTCAGTCCCTCTCCAAAACTTAAAAAGGATGCAAATTGGGGGAAGGAAGGCAAATATGACTTTGATATCCTAACACATGTTTTACAAGAAACTCTCATCCGCACTGTGATATTTGGGGAGCGTGAACCCCCCCTCCCCATTATTTTAGAAGGATCAGCTCCCTCCCAAAAATAAAAATGATCAGAAATGGAAGCAATACTTGAAAGAACTTTCCCAGGTGAGTTAGTCTGTGTGGTGGTAAGGTCTTCCAATATGTACAGTTTTCCAACCCTGACGTTTAGGGCGGTCATCCCCCTCATCAAATTAAGAATGATCAAAAATAGTCAAAGGAGGGCAGATATGGCATTATTATCGTAATACAAGTTGCGCAATGGACTTTCATCCAAAATTTGATATCTGGGGAGCGTGAGCTCCCCCCCCCAGTGATGCTTAGGCGTATCAGCCCCCTCCCAAAAATGCAAACGACCAGAAATAGGGAATTGTAAGAACTTGGATTTCAACGAAATCGGAGTACATATCGCAAGAATGGGTATGCAGAGTCCATGTTTTCTCTCAAAGGACGGGAAGAAAATGCACAACTACTTTATCTATAAAAAGAAATCACATCATAGCTAAAGTTTTGATTTTCTTGTTCGTGCTCCATACCTTTACAGCCAGGGATCGGCTCTAACCCCCATGGGAACACAGCCACTATCCACTCGTCTCAGCAGCACTGCGCCTTTAGGGCTGCAGACGAAGGCAGTGTGAAGAAGGTTTTGGCGGACCTCGATAAGTGGTTCTGAGGGATGTTTGTGAGTTCGGCGGAGCCCTACGGCCCAGGAACCAAAGAGGTGTATTTAGTTTATTCTGATTGGCCTTTCCTTCTGCAAGGCCTCTCTCAGGAGAGGCCGAGGAACTATTGGAGTCAGTGCATGCTGCTTCCACAAAGTGAGACAGTAAGGCTGCTCTCAGAGGATCTAGTAGTAGCATTAGGAAAAGTACGGTTATCTGAAACAACACTGAAATAATGCTCATAAAGACTGTGAAATCTGGATATATTATAGTTCGCGGAGGAGAAAAATTGGAAATTCAACTTAAATAGTGACCTGTAAGTATGGGTCAGACTTAAATACGGCTTTTGGTACATCCAACACAGTTCACCGAGATGTAAGATGAAGCTGACCTGCAACATATAAACACTGAAAGCTCGTCAGTAAAGTTTCCATTCTGATAACTTAACATTTTCTGTTGGTGGGGAAACTCTTTGGGAAATTTTCTCTGCCTTACGCAAGACGATTTTGTTAAACTAAAGCTAAGATCCCACAATGAAAGGGTAAAAGGTGACAATAATGATAATTGACATAAGAAATTTTTAAAAGCTTCAAATAAACGATGAACTGAAACAATTTAGAAGTTCAAAAGACCTAAATAACAGGAAGCCAAACATGAAATGAAGGGATGGAGTGGAGAGATGACTGAAGGGGTGGGGGAGTGTGAGTTAAGGGGAGGGCGGTCAAATGGCAGAGGACAGGGCTACGTGGAGGCGACTTGTTTCTGGCCACCCCTTACAGGATTAAGGCGTCTGACAAAGATATATATATTGTTGAACGGGGGTCTGGGGTTTACAGGATTGTCGACAGCATTAAATTGGTGACCGGTTTCGTGGTATAGACAGAAAGATAATTAAACTTCAGGATGATATGAAGTGTTCAGCCTAACCAGTGTTATCATCAAACACAGGTGGAATAAACTGAAAGGTATTTAAACTCGTCATATATGAGAGAAATGAAGTTAGGCGCAGATATTTACAAGCTGCCTTTGTTGTATCCAGTTGCAGTTTAAATCGGGACAATGGATTTTTTTTCTCCCTTGCTTTTTTCTTTTTTCTTTCCTCCTTTTTTTTTCCTTTTCTACTTTTTTTTACTTTACCCAAGCCCTTGGCAAACCTGTTAACTGGCTGAAAACCTGCTTAGCTTGTTTATCTGGTTTACAGTAAATAATGTTGTTACGCCACTGGCCTGGACTACTGAAGGCATTCTTTGTGTCCATTGTATGTTATTCCTGAAGGCGTGGTAACAGGCAAAACGTAAGATTAACCGTGTGTCCTTTCACAGCTTTTTGTGTTTTCCCTCGTATTTTCTTATTGTGTACTTTTGGGGGCGACATACCCAAAGCGAATGTATATTTTATTTCGGCTTTGGCTAGTAGATAAGCAATTGTAATGAATATATGACGCTTGTCTAAAATGATGATTCTTGCATTAGATGTAACACGGAGGATAAACAACCGCGAGAAAGGTATATAATTGTTTCATACATCATCAGAGGAGGACTGTTTAAGGGCATCCCTGTCAGCAGTGAAACAGCGTCACAAATGCATCTTCCACAAAAGGTCTAAAGCCTTAAGTGGAGCAGTGGTACAGGCTACTGACACAAGGTCTGGGGGATAGGCAGGGTATTTCGTATGTAATAATAAATGCTCCTTTGAATGGTCTTTTTGGTCGTAGTACTTCGCTAACCCTCTCTTGGTCAGTTTTATTCAGCTGAAACTGAATATCATATGCTTTAACCTTAAACGGCAAAGTGTAGTGCAAACCTCTAATTACAGAAGGTAATTTATGTAACGCCTGTCTTTATTAGGTATGGCTAGCCTGCATCCCATATTGCAGAATGCAGTCAGCAGCCATATAGGAAAGGCAGATATGTTCCATCATCACATACTTCAAAAATCATCATAAAAATTTCGATGTCTTTATCCCACTTAACGATTTCTGGTTTTATTCAGCAGAGACAGTACTGAAGCCTAAACATTAATAGAATATTTCTAATGGAAACGTTTTTGATTTCCTACTTTGAACCGACGACTCTCGTAATAAACTGATATCTCAGTTGAATTAATGAAACTCATCTAATACCACTGAGGCCTAGAACGGCGTCAGAATCCACGGAACATGTCAAAAGGCAGTTTTCATTCCCACGAACCACAATAACAGACAGACGAGGTTACTCTTATGGGTACCACTTGGCTGAGGGGTAACCTTTGAACGTGATGGACGCCGCCCAGCTCCGTAATTGTTATGATGTGGCTGGCCTCAGAGTCGACAACTGGTTACTGCGACTGGTTTGGTGATGGCGGCAACCGGACAGCATTAGAGCAAAAGGTAGTGGCAGAGTTGTCAGGAAGAGATGGGTGGATGATTATCGTCTGGTCAAACACATGCTACTGGAGGTTTACTCTAGGACTGTACATTAAGCAGGGTTCTAAATACAGTATGTCAGTTTCCGCTGGTACTGACATGTGATGGTAATGTGCCTGCTCTGGATGGGACTTCCCTCACACAGCTTCGTAAAGTTAGCGCAGACACTAATAGGCGTCTTACCACTCTCAGTGGATCAAGATTGTGCCGAAGATAACAGAGAAGTGATTTTTTTTTTTTTTGATAATATAATGCCCGTACTCGTGAATAATTTTGTAACATCAGTAATGAACACACACACACACACACACACACACACACACACACACACACACACACACACATTCTACTGATATTTAGTAAGATAGATGGATTGATAGATGGATGATTTAATGTACGCATAGATACATACCTACGTATTTGCATACATTCATATATGCGTGGTGCATACATACCTACTCGTATATGGAGAGAGAGAGAGAGAGAGAGAGAGAGAGAGAGAGAGAGAGAGAGAGAGAGAGAGAGAGAGAGAGAATCATTAACAATTTGTCACACGCCCGTGCATTCATACGTAGTCGTGAATTTAGCATCCTTCACACAGTGACTGTTAATTGGTGTAAATGCTGCTGAGTTAGAAGCTATGCTAACCTCAGTAATATTACATGATATTAAGAACAATGTACATACCTTCCAGATAATGATAAAAATCTATCCTTCACGTGATTTGCGTATTTGCATAATGAACCTCGCCTCCATGACTACAGGAACTCAGACAATTATACCTGGAGATGATTAGTTTTGACAGTTGCATTTAGACATGTAATCCTATCACAGTTTCCATATTCCACATTGGCAAGACAATGCATTCTGTGGTATAACATGAAACAATAAACTTGATCGGCGCAGAGACTCCAGTGTGGCCTGGTGGCGAGTCGTAGGCTATTTAACTATCTTAAATCATTTACTTACTTTTTTTTTTATGCGAGGAAGAAGGAACCAAAGGCCATGAGCTCGCAATAACAGTTCCCTCCAAGGGAAAACCAAAATACAAGAGAGAGCCAAATTCAAGATCCATTCATTTCGAGATGCCTGGACACACTGCGTTTGAAAGACTGGAGGTCATAGGCAGCAGGAAATACAGACAGAGGGAGACAGTTCCAGAGTTGACCTGTTGCATAAATGAAGGACTGAGAGTAACGGTTAACTCTTACATTAGAGAGTTGGACAGAAAAGGGATGAGAGTTTGCTGCTAGAGGGGTGCTACGTGCCCGTCGTAGAGGTGGAGGAATGCAAGCAGACAGTTCAGAGGAGCAGTGACCATTGAAGTAGCGATAGAAAAGAAATAAAAATGTTTAATAAGGAGTAACTGACTATAGTCGCTAATTCAAAAATCGTTTATTATTCACTTCTTAAAAGGGAACAACACTACTTAAAGAATTGATCCTCTTCTGCCTAAGTAATCTGTGTTGCAACTGACTGCTTGACAGATAAGGTATTAACTTATGAATACCTCGGTAAATTGTATATAATTCGTGCTCTTCTGTATGCATAATCTGAGCCGTGCTTGGTGATTAATTGTACCTGGAAGAACTTCATTGCAGATGGACTCTTTGCCAACAGCATTTAACCTGACTGTGACTGCGACTGCCTGTTGTGCATTCTACCATTTTGCCTCCTATCCTTGTGAAAACTAGTACAACAAGCGTTCTGTCTTTAGACTTTCATTACGTCGAGGGTGCTGGAGGGGACACCAGATCAGGTAAACATCCATCCATCCAGGGTCATTGGTGGAGGTCATTGAGAAAACAGTGCTGTCCTTCAATGACCTATTATCTGTGTCCGACTCTATGCATAGCTTTAACAATCCGTTCCACGAATCCCAGCAGCCCTGTTACGTGCCACACAGTTGCACATGTCACGATTTCGGCACTAATAAACACCGTCCACACTGAGAACATATTAGTCATATCTCATTTCAGACTTGTGCATGGGTATTAGTGAGGGTGATATTAGGACATGTCGGTGTGTTTTATCTAATACCGATAAAGTCTGCTGTAACGAAATTCAGTTCATCAGATTGTTTGTGCTCCAGTATGGGATCGAGATCGGCTCATTTCAGACAACAGACGACCTCTCTGATCGCTAGGCCACCACCACCACCTTCCTTTGGGTAGTGGAGTTTTCTCTGATTTAAAGTTCTGTAGTTATGAAGATCGGTGCACCTGACTCCATCCTGAAACCTGACTCAACACCCTGTCTATGTGGTGAACGGGACTACCTTACTTACCTAACGCGGAAATATGACAATGTGGCTGGTTGGCAATGGGATGGGCCTCCTTACCAGGGTCTTAGCTGTCCTATGCCTTTCCACGTGTAGAGAGAGTGGCTCACCCATAACATAAGATGAAGAATGTACGGTATAAAGCAATTTAAGACTGGACACCAAAAGAATATTCATTTCATTAATGTAGTTATATTATAAAACGTATCATCCCGATCATAATGGATCTGTTAAAGCTTAGTTTATTAGAATAAGAATTAGGTACATTATCAGTGTATTGTTTCTTATGATGTGTTATAACTGTACAATTAAATTTCCAGTATATAAAATGATTGAGTACCAATTATGTATAAAGAAATGAAATAGTTTTCTCTTAGTTATTTGCCTTACACTCATGAGATATGCCTCACTACACCAATCTGAAATAATGCCGATAAAAGGAACTGGACGTACTGTGTAGGTGTATCTCGTACCTGCGAAAGGCCTGGCAAGTACCCGGTACAGCATCAAGAGTTGAATGAAACGTTTTCGTTTCAGCCTCGACATTGACTCCAAGTTCACTGCTGAAGTAAAAAATGATAAATAAAAATAGAACACAAATTCAAACACACACACACACACACACACACACACACACACACACACACACACACACACAAATCCATTGCTCAAACACAATTGACCTGTTGAACATTAAAAATTATCTAACAATCACCACTTACCAATACGTTTACTCTTAACCATGAAACATACACATTAGCAAAGGGAAAAAAAAAAAATCCGTCTTCCACACCACTTATACAGTATACCTACACTATTGGCCACAGAAGTGATTACAAGGCACTGCATAAGTCGCCTATGTGTAAAACAAAGTTAAAAACAGTTATTATACCGCTATTATCGATGTGAGCATGAAATTATATCCCTCAGAATTAATTGGTTACACCTGTGAGTGTAATACTAAGGCGGAAAATGGAGTAGTGTGCTTAACGGTACAGACCAGCTCATGGGCACTTGCTGAGGGTTAAGTGATATGTGTACCTGGATGACTCTGACGTTGTGAGTGGGTGAGAGGCAGACAGACAGACAGACAGACAGACAGATAGACAGAGACAGGCAGAAACAGACAGAGAGGCTACTGATGATGGTGTCAAGAAAATGAGATTTCAAATAAGATAAGGTCACTTAATGAAACGGTGTGCGTGGGGGGGGGGGGGACAGTTCACCAGGGTACTTGTGAACTCAGTAGGAGGTCAACGAATACGTAAAGTGTATAGGTTTATGTGTGCGTATGATAAAATGTAGTGTAGTGTGATTGTTGTGTTATGAATTGATATTTGTTATGCTCTCTTAAGTTACGATGGATGAGTGAATGTAGAAGTCACCGTGTCTCAATTCGCCATATTCGTCTCCCCTTCAAGTCCCTTCAAATTTATGGTTCGAGTGCCAGTACGTGGAGATTTATAGAAGGTGCTGGAGTATACAGTAGGTGTGCTCTCTCATATACGAGTATTTTCGTATGTTCCCTCATATAGTTTTGTATGTTCTCTCATATTTACGTATGTTCTCATATATCTAGGTATGCTCCCTGACATACCTAGGCAAGTTCACAAATATATTCAGGGTTCTCTCATATATATATGTTCTCGTATATTAACGCACGTTGTCTCATAATTATACTTGCGTATGTTCTCACCCTGACAGCTCTATTGATGACATGTACAGAAAGTAATACACACAAACACAGTCGGTGTCAGCTTTCACATGCACTGTTCTTACTACAGATACACCGTCATGATTCGTACTTACCACCATGGGGAAGAGCTGATTCGTTTACTGCTTACCCTCCGTGTCGATGGTCAGGTAATGTAGTCCAACTCACGTAGACTGATACGGACATACACAAATGGAGTGGACTGCAGAAGAGCGAATATGAGATTGAGCAGAATACTACTTACCTTGTTCACGACGTGAAATCTTTCGAGATGAACAAAACCATCAGACCGTGCCTAGAGCGAAGTTAAAAGGCGCCATCAGTAAGGTCAGAGGTGCAGAGTGGGGGATTTTTATGAGGGTGACAGGGTTCAAAAGCAGCACGGGTCGGTCTGTTCAAGGTTCAGGCCCTTCAGTTCAAGACTGCCTTCCTGAGCTTAGGAAAACCGCCTTTAATTTCTGGTGGCCGTTGTCTTTATTTAATAAATACATATATCCGAATAGTTTTGACAAACACGATTCCAATTTTGTCCATATTGCGGAGTTGTCATGTAGGACGCCACGATATATAAATATGTATTGCCATACTGACAACGTCGATGCAGGCTGTTTTTACTACTTTAAGTCAATGAGGTTCTTCTTGAGCTTAATTAGTTCACCCAGAGGTAACCAGAATGATGTAAAAAAAGACATATTGAAAGGGCTAAGAGAGATGTTTGTGTTAGTTACCCTAAAGGGAGTGTGAAGAATGATGTTGACTGATAAAATAGGGTGTCCTGTAATTGATGTTAAGGTGTAGGCCAGTGTGGGGACTGTGTGAGTAGATGAATAAAAGAACATATACTTGTCCGTGCAGGGTGTAGATGAGTGTCAGCTGGGTGGACGTAAAGGTGGGTGTGAGTTGTGCATCTGGGAAAAAGAGGAATGTCTAGGTGAGAATGTGATTAGACTTAATGATCCTCTTGTTCACAAAATATACACGTAGATATCTGATACTATTTAAAAAATATACTACAGCCATGCACACACTGCCAAGGTTACAAGGCATTATACAACAACTCTGCTGCCAATGAATGTTGAGGTTAGCCAAGAAAAAGTTCTTGTTATCAAAGTGCTTCATGTTTTTATCCGCACCGCAAAACACAGGCTATAAGAGAGGGATCCATATAACTTTCAGGTTATATGCTACTTAAACTACACTAACGAAATTTATAGGTGATATTCTCTCTTCCCTGCCCTACCACCTAACAAAATCCAAGCCGAACCTTCCAGTACTGTCCACCGTTTATTATCCGCTACCACGCCTCTCATCAAATATCAATTCTCAAAGTAATTTCAACGATGGAACAGAGAGTGATCAGCATTAGCAGAGTTTACATCTTTCCGGGCCCAGAGTCACGAGGAAACTGACAGCCAACTCCCTCTGGTTACTGAAGTTAGATTTAGGAGGATGGACAATGAGAATTTAAAGAATCCCGTCTATTGTTCTCTTTACACAGATAAATTTTAAAAGACGAGGAGTATTGCCATGAGCTGTGTCTCATAAGAAAGACAAGGAGGGGTGGGCTGCACTTCTTCCCGTCTATGTTTTTCTTCTTACAGAAAAAAAAAAAAAAATCTAGTTTACGAGAGGCAGATGATAGGAAGTTTATTTGTGAATCCGGGTTTTATTCATTAGCTGATCTCTTAACTTGGTCGACCTTCCCACCACCATCGACTCCGACCCACCAGACTGAGGCCCCCTTCTTCCACTCACCCGCCACGCAGGTTTTCTCTGATATTCAATTTTTCCAACGTTAAGTAGTATTTCCAATAATATTTTTTACAGATATACAGGGCTATGGAAAATGTAAACAAGAGAGTATCACGAGGATGTTATCAAACCTGTTTTTATGTTTTATTTACTTTCAGTGGGATGCACAGATTTTTGCTGACTGTCCACCACTAGTTACTGCGTCAATAATCACTTTCTTTTTCTGATGTCGTCAGTCTGAAGCGACAAATGGTGAACCTAAAGTAAACACAACTGTAATGGCAGCTCAAAATTAACGGTAGTAGCAGCAGCAGCAACAAGAACAACAGTCTCATGTACACAGGGAGAGTAGTCTCTTCAAGGATATTTACTCCCACTCTATTTATTCTACTTCATTGTTCAGTACTGTACTCCCTTGTCGCCCACTCCACCATCTGGCCAAGCAACCCACCGAGAAGGCATTGTAAAGAAGTTTAATTCTACAGCAATCTGAAACAAACAAACAAAAATGACGACTCCTTCTAAATTAACAGTGAAACAGTACATCTCCGTCTGAGGTTATAAAGTTCTCATTAAATTTGTCATGCATTTTCAGAGTTGTAAATTAATTCGATTGCTAGACGATGTTATTCAACTTTGGATAAATATTTTCGACTGTCTGGGGTTAGAAATAACCTTCATTATCCTTTTAGCAAATCGACGTCCTTCAGCTAGGTAAAATCTGGAAATAACAAGATTAATATGTATTACCTTCTCTAGCGGAAGGGTTTAATTCTTTCATGCAGATAGTACATTAAAACCAGAATGAATTTTGACATTCGTAAGCCAACCTTCATAATCTCTCCTGCTAACGATTCAATTGCTCCCAAGGTTAATGAACTGGGTATATGTGTAACTTTCGACTTATGATAATACTGGGCCACCATCCGAGAAGTCAATGCCTCTCTTAAATGAAGGGTTGGGAACGAAAGTTTACCTAATATTTCACCACTTTTACTCCTCACTTACTCTACTTGCTAGTATGCCTAAGGTGTGGGTGTCCTGATATATTATTTCTCTGCAATAGTTGATTCTTTCTTGTATAATGCGTCAGTAATTAGAGTGAAGGGGCTTCCCCTAGATGTGAAATAACCGCAGTGGAATGACTGGCGACCTTTTGTCCCTGACCGCACATAAAAAGCAGTCAAAGCTCTTTGTTCAAGAACAATGGCTCCAAATTCAAATGGTTCAGTAAACACGAGGGTGTGTGGTGAAGCGAAAGGACAGTGTTGAGCAATAAAAGTGTCTGTCACGCTGGCAGTAAAGAGAGGTAATGGGGTTGGTATTTAAATACAAACTACTGGGTTTAGTATCCTACAGTTACCAGAAATATTCAGTCTAATGTACAGACACTTGGGAGAGTCCATCATCCACCCACTGGCTATGATGGAACCTTCAGATAACTCTTCTCTGAGTAATATGTCAAATGGTTTCCTGTTATCTAGTAAACAACAATTTACCACGTTGGATGATAATCATATAACCAAATGGACATGTGGTGGGCTAGTGAGTTACGCCGCTCCAGTCGATGGTGTCCATAAGGATTTCCACCCGAGGGTTGGCTGGGTTTTCCTGTTCACATCCTAAATATCTGGACTAAGAAGCCTAGACCAGGGTCAGCATGGTCCTGGTAAGTCTTAAAAAAAATAACGATAAATATATATATGCAGTGTTTCACCCTTTAGATTATATTCATTTCTCATTGATTTCTACATAGGGTATCTTTAGTTTAATACATAAACACACATGAAAGGCACTAACTACAAAAATGCACCCCATTCACCCATCTCGACGGATCCGAATACCGTATATTTGTAAGCAGAATGTTAATGAGTTTGTCATTTTAGTACACACACACACACACACACACACACACACACACACACACACACACACACACACACACACACACACACACAAACACACACACACACACACACACACACACACACACACACACACACACACACACACATACACACACACACACACACACACACACACACACACACACACACACACACACACACACACACACACACACACACACACATATCCACTCCCCACCCTCCAACAACACACACACAGTACTATCCCCTTAACTCTAAAAACCGCTTTGCGTTTCTTTTTTCCTCAAGACGTTTTTCTTCTAGCTCTGGGGAGACTCGTCACAGTCATCAACTCTCCTACCCAGAGACGTCTTTTCCTATAATTAAGTCTGTTACCGAAAGTTTTGTTTAACTAGTGGGCGGCACATCGCACTGAAGAAGTTAACTGACACAACAGAACCATTTCTTTTATCACGCCCGTCTCTCCAAAACCTGCGCCGAGATTCATAAGCTTAATATCAATTCCATGTGGTAGACCAGACCCATTTTTACAGGAAGGACAAAGAAAGGAGAGGTCAGCATCTTCCCATTTCTCTTATACCTTTGTAAATAAAAATAACTCATAGTGGCAATAGGGAATTAATCATACGATTGTTTTCCAAAAATACGTCCCAGCTCGCCTGACAGTATTCGAATTATTGATACAGAATGGGGTAGGTATTGGTGGACTTAGAGGAGCAACAACAATTAATAATATATCACATTAAGAAATAGTTAGGTAACACTAAACAGATATTTACTAGAGCTGATTTCAGAGGGGGTGTCTGTAACTTCATGGTGATTCAGATGCATGGCGTCTAGAAATCAGGAAAAACGAGTCCTTAATTCTCTATTGTATAATATTTGGCCATACCAGTAAACTTAAATAGCGATTAATTCCAGCTCTCAGTATCAGTGAAGCTACGATTATCATCATAACACTGAAAATGCTTTAAATGTCAAAGGTGAGAGAGTCTAACTACCTAGCAAAATCAGAAGAAAAGGGCATTTTCTAAGTTGAAGGTGCAACAGCATTAACCAACATAAGAAAAATAGGTAGGCAGAAAAAGTTGAGTGAGTGAGGGTAAAGGCAGGCATACAACAAGGTCACAAACACTGAGTGAAGGTCAGTGGTGGGTATATATGGCGATGTTTGTACTCACCCACACCACAGCAAATCTAACTGTCCTTTCCTCCACAGCAGCTCCCCTCTCCACAATCGACACCATCATGAAGTTCCTGGTAAGTTCACCTCCATCTGATACGACGACTTGAGTTTGAACTACTTTTCCCCTTGCCCAACCAATGTTTAAGTTTCCCCTCCTTCGTACCAAAGGATCTTAAACGGTACATTGTTTATCTGTTGTTTATCCTTTCTATGTGCCTTCATGTTCCCTAACTAGTTGTCAGCCTCTCCCTTCACCCTCTGCCTTACTCATACTTTCTCTGTCATATTGCACTATTCCCTGTCGTAGTCTGACTTTCCCTGTCATGTTCCACCACATAGACTTTCTTCATATGATGTTCGAATTGTCTTTGTCACATTCGTGGTGTCCTTGCGATGCTCACCTATCCTCGCTTCACCCCAGCTCTCCTGCCTTACCCCAGCTCTCCTGCCTTACCCCACCCCATCCTGTGTAACTCTGCCTCTCTGGCTCCCCTGCAGACCGTGCTGTTCCTGGCCCTGGTTCTGGTGGTCAGCATGGCCCTGGCTCGCCCCGGTGACATCATCGACGTCGACTACGACCACTTTGAGCACGAGCAGGACGGCATTCCCGGCATGGCTGTGCACGGCGAGTACTCGGCCATCGGAGCCGACGGTGACGAGTACGAGGTCAAGTACATCGCCGACCACCTCGGCTATAGACTTGTTTAACCACCACTTGAACCTTGGAGTTCTACTTGAACCTCAACACCATCGAGGCAATCAGACACCACCTGAACCTTTGGGTTCCACTGAAACCTCATCACCAGCATCATCGAGGTAGTCAGACAACCTGAACCTTGGAGTTGCACTTGAACCTCAGCACAACCGAGGTAACAAAACACCACCTGAACTTTGGAGTGTCACTTGAACCTCAGCACCATCGAGGGAGTCAGGCATCACCTGAGCCTTGGAATTGTGCTCGAACATCAACACCATCGAGTCAGGAAGGCACCACGTGATCCTTGGAGTTCCACTTCAACCTCAATGCAAGTGAAATAGTCAGACACAACCTGAGCCTTGAACCTTGGAGTTCCACTTGATCATAAACACCATCGAGGCAGCCAGACACCATCTGAACATAGAATATCCACTTGAGCCTGAAAGAAACTGACGTAAATATCAACTGTATATTAGAATTTCACTTGCATCTCAGCGTCTTCGAGGCAGTGATACACCACTTGAAATTGCAACTGAACCTCTGCACCATCGAGGCAGTCAGACACCATCCGATTCTTTGACATTTATTTTCAGTCTCAGTCAGGCACTCAGTGAGCCAGGACGTGTGACAGTCAACTAGTCACTTAACACTTCTTTCTTCTGTCTTCATCTGTCTTACCACTTCTCCTACACTCTTGTTCATCGGCATTCTCGTAATAATAAAACTCTTCCTGTTAGTTGGTATTTTCTCATCCTGATCAATAAGTAATGGCAAGCATGGGCGTAGATCCAGAAGGGATGGGGGAGCAGTGCCTCCTTACAATTGGGTTGGTGGGATATGTTATGTAAACATCCGCCCCCCCCCCACCCACCCCACACACAGTCCAAGTTAAACCTATAAATTTCCTTAGAACATTTAGTATTACAGTGATAAGGCAATTACTTCAAAATCAGGAAAAATTTAAGCAACAGAAAATACAACATGAGAAAATGTTAGCTGAAATGAGTTATAATCCAAGCTTATAAAATGAACACCGAAGTGATAATGGCAGTGGTGCCAGACTTGGCCACAAGTAACAAAGTATACTATTTTTCTTGTCCTCTTATTTTCCAATTTGGCATTTGCTGCTGCAGTAAAGTACATAATTATACAAGCAATTGAATCAGTTCACTTCCCTCGGCAGTGAGCAACTGTCCTCTCAACATCTACAGTACGTACTGGAAATCCTTGAATAATAATGTATAGCTCGTGTGCAAGCTGCAGCAATTTCAGCATTCTTAATTGTAAGCCTTCCTCAGTGTTCCCCCTGCCTACCACCTTCAGTATGTCCAAGCATTTCAAAATGATCATATCTTTATCTTTTATCCATTCTTGTCTTTTCTGTGAGAGGACCATTTTTATAGGCTTTTTGTCTTTGCTTCTTATTTCGTGCGTTTAAAAAAATCTATAAAATAGTAAGACTACGTATTATGTCATACATAGGAAGATTTCAGTTGAAATTTAAAAGATGTGTATTGTTATCTGCTTCACAATATACAAATTATATGAGAGCAGAGTGATCGTCCATTGATTTGTTGTCCTTGGAGAAAACTTTAAAGTGAACCTTCACTCCATTCAAACTATTAATCCTACAGCATCTGTTTCCACCGGGTATACTCTCATCGCTCCTCTCCATCCTAAAACATTGCAAGTACTTCCCACCTACTTATTTGTTTCCCATGCCTATTTCTTCATTTCTTCCCTTGACACTTTCATTCTTGTGGGCCATTTTGAAATAACCTTCGCTGCAGTCAAACCACCAGCCACACAACATTCATTTTCACAGGATATTCTTGGATTTTCCGGTCCCTGCACCTCCATCCATACTTCCAGCCCTTCCTACCCATTCTTTTATTCACCACGTCCAGTTCTTTACCTCTATTGGCAATTTCTTGGCACGAGGCAAGTCACACGGTCAGTAAACGCGATTTCTTTGTTTACACATCTGAACCTGGAACCAGATGTTTAACAATCCCCATGCATATCAAACGTGCGTTACACACTCATTCCCCACCTATTTTGTTTTAACATCCAAGGGGAGATGGAAGCGACTGCCTGTTCTTGGCAAAGGTACGAGTATTTGTGCTGCCCTCCCCCAGGAAAATAAGGTTGTTTTTCATGTGCATATATGTAAGCGGAAGCGAAGAGTAATCCAAAATAAATATGGTTTTTATCAAGGCAGAGTATAAAATTTTCCCCAGTATCAGTGCTAAGTTTGCTTCTTTAACAACTTGAACCCAGGGACTTCTTCCTTGTATTACTCCTACCATCTCTATACGATTATTTTCAGATTAGGCAAGACCCTTCAGATTACATGGGATAAATGAGGTATTCGTCTAGTGAGAACAAAGATAAGATAATAATATAGACCATCGAACTGAAGAGATTAATATGATGATAAATTCTCCCAGTATTCTTCATATCGCCAACTATTTGCTAACAAATTCAATCGCTTTGATTATAAACTTAGATGCAGGTATAGGCAGCTTAAGCAGCAGTGAACGTCATGTTAAAACAATGTATTGTAATTAGAAAAAAAAAAAAAACAGGAAAACCATACTGGGCTTTAAGAAAGTGCTAAGTTAAAGTCCTTCATTCTTTTAATGCTCATTATAAACGCTTAGCCATGTGCACCGTTCTCCTTGTATCGAGACATCTACCGTGTATGTGTTTCGATGGTGTAGGAGAGGAGCGATCGCTTTTATGGGCATCCTCAGTGATTCGCATCTGTATTCATTGTGTCAGAGATAGACCCACCACTGATAGCACTGGACCATCAGCGTCTGTCTACATTGCAGACAGCCCAGCCAGGTTTGATGTGATGGTATTAGGAAGAGAGGAAGTGATGATGTGTTGTTGCGTCAGACGGATGTCAGTGAAAACAGTTCAAAGAATATAGGTCCTCACAGAAGCCTGCTATTAAATTAATTATTTTTCACTCTTCTAGATGCCTTAGAGGAACTCTGTCCACATAAACAAAAACAAAAGTAATGATTTACAAGACACTGGAGGTAAGACGGTAGGCTACCCAGTGATTTATGAACACAGACTGACAAGGACGCCACCCTCGGCCACCACCCAAACTGCCACGTCTCCCACATTATTAATGATGGCAAACTAGAAAAATTATTTCTTTTATCAAAACGTAAAATGCCCTCTCCACTCTTAAGATCATTGGTCTTTAAGGTCATTGCATGTAACGTTCAGTTTGTTGACGTTACATGATATTTTTCTACAGTTCTGTATTGTAATGAATAATATGCCTTATGATCAAATGACTCACTGCAGTTTTTTAAAAATCCAAATTTGAAGTAATGTTTTAATAAAGATCAAGTTTATGTTCGCTCATGGAAGTGGAGTGCGTCATTACAACTGGTCTCAACCAAAACACAGTCAGACAAACAAAAAGCCAGTTGTTTACCGCGTCTGATCACCTTGACTGGCGGTTCACATACAGTACCAAACAAGATCTTAGCTAGCCACTCAGAAAAAGAGAGTACTAATCAAGACGGGAAAAAGTGTGAGGAGTAACAAAACTCTTAAAGTAGAATACCGTTCAGGTGCGATTGACTGAGAACTGGACGCAACGTGTACTAGAGAGTAATGCAGTAGTATATTTGGTTGGCATAAACTAATAGCACTACCAAGAATAAATGACCCTCTACTGTACGTGGGTATGAGGCTAAACAGTATAAATAATTAGAGGACGGTTAACTTTTTCGTGGATGCAATAATTCCCGTATTCTGTTCCAGCCGAAGCCTGATGATTCTGTTTATCTGATAGTAGGTCATATGAGCTTGAGAGTTAAAACTTTCAACGTTCACCATTGGATGGTCGTAACAGCGCTGTTATTCTCGCTACTACTCTTTTCCATCTAACACTGTATCGATTATTCACATGAAAATAAGTCACAGAATCATGAAAGAGTTGAAGTGCCCAAAGTAGCAGATTATTCTATGTCATGAATAAATTTGTGCAACGTCATGCTCTCTCACGATGCTTTGGTCGTTTGTTACTTCGCAGCAGTATAGTCAAGCACGACCGTTTAACCTGATGAACCGACGCAGACCACATGCATGAACTTAGGTTGTCCTTGGCCATTTAGCTAGTGAAATAGACCGACTGCCTTGCGATGGTAGTGCTGACAACATATTGAGCTCTAACTCATAGAAGACAGATGATATTTCGTCAGATATAGACTACAGTGATGTGACTGAGTGTTATGTTTAGCTCATACGATTTATGTAATATGTGTGCTTCATAGTAACTGAAAAATATTAACAAAGTTGTAGTCAGAGAAGCATGGTACTGATAAACTATCGTTTCTGGTAACAATTATACCTGACAGCAAATACCCTTATGTTGACAAAGTGTTTTGCGTAGACAGAAATTATAAATTGCATTTCGAGCCTTTAATATCAAGACGATATTAAGGTATTTACCTAATATAACACATTCTCTTGCATATTTCAATTCCTGGATGATTGTTTCATTCTGGTTCAATAAATTGCACATACTGCAGACATGGGGCCCATATGCTACTTATTTTTGTAGCAGTACATGGCCATGTTGTCTGTGGCAATAATAAGCTTAGAGTTGTATTTTGCATGTGGCACTTATGCAGTCTTAAACAAACTCAGACTGGCGAATGTCCTTTTCCCCATTTTTCCAAGAATACAGAATATACGGTTAAGAGATACCCACATTAAGAAAGACAATAAAGTTACTATAAACAAAGCTTCGAATCTGAACTTTTCAACAGATTCTTATTTTACAAGGAAACTAACTTTAATAAAACTACTCCTACCCAAGCCAGCAGCTACATGTCACTTACAAGGGAAGGACCTCTCCTCCTAGCCATTATAAAACGTACACCTACTGGAGATACAGGTGATTGGAGAAATGCATTTAATCTGTCTTCAGGTAACTCCTTTGGGGGAGGCGGTGGCAGAATCGGTAGAGAGGAGGCCTGTAGTCCTAATGGACCCAAGTTCGAATCCCGGCTGGGGCAGGGAACAGTTTAAGGATTTGAATTTCATAAAAAGCAGATTTTTTCTGGTCTACCAGATGGCCCGCCGACATGTCATAAAAAATACCCCAGCTAATACCAGTACACTAGTCCTGAATGAGACAGGCCTTGCATGTATTCAGTATGGATGGTGGGTGTTAGCGCCCAAGTGGTGACATATGGAGGTGTGTAGGAGGCCTACTGGGCCCCAAGGAGGACTACTGGGACTTGGGAATTGGCCTTGAAGCTTTTGCCCAGAGTATGACTTGTAAGAAAAAATAAATTAATTAATTAATAAATAAAAGACTTTAAAAACAGCCTTGCTTTGTAAATGCCAACTCCTAGCACAAAAATATTCTAAAATTTTCAGTGAATCTTTCAAGTATACAAATAATTCAGTAATATCCATTTCTTACACGACATAAACCACTAACTGCTATATGTTCATTACACGTACTCAAACTGCACATTTCTCGTGTACTATATTGATCTCTTGTATACAACTCCAGCACTTCCTTTTACATATCTCACCACACGAATAACATCATCTTTAATTGGACCATTGATAGACAGATTTAGATAGATCGTCAACATTATTAACTTGGAAAAGGAAACACTAATTCTAAGCGCTTTCGCGTACTTACGTTCACATGCACTGAGGGTGTAAAGACACTGACATTAATGATTTGTTTTCCTGCAGGTATAGTCTCTCTCTCTCTCTCTCTCTCTCTCTCTCTCTCTCTCACACACACACACACACACACACACACACACACACACACACACACACACACACACACACACACACACCTATCTACATATCTACAGATCGACAGATAAATAAATAGATCAGTAGACAGATAGAGCAATAGATATATATGGGATAAGTGTGTGTGTGTGTGTGTGTGTGTGTGTGTGTGCAATGCATTATAACTTATGTACACCAATATTCCCACAATATTTCGCCTCATCGGTGTCTTTGTTATATGCCTTCAACCACTTCACTCCAATGGCATTAATTTTATTCTTGTTACCTGCACACGGCAATTATAGTCTGTGAAAGATGTCTGTCAGCGATGAGTTTCAAAGCCCCTCGATCTGTTTATCTATCTATCTACCTATCTATCTGTCTATGTATCCATTGCCGGACGCCTTCATCCCGTGAGAGGTGGCCAAGGCCCCTATTCTCATTGGTTAAGGAGGCTCCCTAGCATCTCTTCCTTAGCGATTTATTTTTGGATATAGCTGGTTGATATCATGATGCACGTCATTTATGCAGACTATGGCGATATTAGAATGATTTTCGTAACACGGAGGACAGTAAGATGTAATATACAAAATAAGTTGCTTAGGAAAAGATGCTAGGGACATTCTGTAGCCGATGAAAATACGGGCCCAAGAGCAAATTTTCGTGGCCCTGTCCTCTGCCATTTGGCTGCCTTCCTTCCAACTCACACACCCCTCTCACGTATTTCTTTACTCTATCCCTCCATCTCAACCTTGGTCTCCTCCCCTTTTTCCCTGCGTAAATAATCCCGTCAGTTCGGTAACTCTGTCCTAAGTAGAATATAAATTGTCCTGTTGTGGCAAGAACGAAATATAAAGAAGTCACGGGATGCGAGGGGTTAACAATGATTCTTTACTTATGCAATACTTAAATAAGTATCCTAAAATGTCATGATACTTTTTTGATATCGTCATTGACGTATAATTGGAGATTTCAGTGAGATAAAATGGTGGCTGTATCATTATTTGCTGGCCAGGTTTAAGGAAATACTGTGTGAATGAATTCTATTATTTATGGGAATTCAGAAAAAAAGGAAATAAACAGAAGAGAAAGTGAGATAAATAAAAAGGAGAATACTGCAACGACAGGCTGACTGCGTAGTTGATCGTCATTCACCAAGTGTGGTGTTTGACAGCCTCGGTGATGTTGAGGTTCATGTGGAACTCCATGGTTCAGGTGGTGGTTAAACAAGTCTGTAGCCGAGGTGGTCGGCGACGTACTTCACCTCGTACTCGTTACCGTCGGCTCCGATGGCCGAGTACTCGCCGTGCACAGCCGTGCCAGGGATGCCGTCCTGCTCGTGCTCAAAATGGTCGTAGTCGACGTCGATGATGTCGCCGGGGCGGGCCAGGGCCATGCTGACCACCAGAACCAGGGCCAGGAACAGCACGGTCTGCAGGGGAGGCAGAGGGGCAGGGTTACACAGGGTGGAGTGAGGTTAGGCAGGAGAGCTGGGGTGAGGCGAGGATAGGGGAACATTATAAGGACGGCATGAACGAGACAAGGAATAGTGGAATAAGGTAGAGGGTGAGCTTGGGTATGGCGGGAAAAGGCGGGACGGGGTAGAGATTCGGAGTTAAACTGTGAAAAGTGCAATATGACAATGGAAACTTGAGTAAAGCAAAGGATGTAGGGAGGGACAGACACTGAGTTAAGGAATATGATTGCGGTTGGGAAGGATCAAGTATGACTAAACTTATAAGTTACCCAAGTTCCTTTAGAAGAAAATGAAGTTTAGCTTAACTGTTTGTGAAGCAAGAGAAATTGTCCAAATTCCCTTCAGAGTGGAAAAAGAGTGGAGGAGTAGTTACCAGGAACTTCATGTTGGTGTAGATGGTGGTGAAGGGAGCTGCAGTGTAGGAAGGGACAGTTAGGTTGGCTGTGGTGTGAGTGAGGACAACCACCGCCATATATACCCACTATTGACCTTCACTCGTTGCCTGTGACCTTGTCTCAGGCCTGCCTTTATCGTCACTCACTCAACTTTTTCTTCATTGTATTCTTTTTTCTTCCTCTCTCTCTCTTACGTTGTCTCTAGCCCTCACACTCTAATCTTCTGATAAATTTGCTTTGTTGTTCGGGTGTAGGTTATTGTGTAAACTCATTCACTTCTGACATTCAGAGAAGTATTCACTATATGCATAATTCTACTTCATATATAATATACACGGTGGCAGAGTTCTTCTCAAAACTTAGTGTTCCGTCAAGTTATTTTACTGAATAGAATTGCGACTGTGCTTTATCACTGGTCAGCATAGTACGCTAAATAGATAAAAGGGACATGCAGTATTTACCAACTTTTGTATTAGCAGGTTGAGATTCAGTCATAGTCCAGCGTATACAGTACTGCACAACTTCACTGACGTAACTTTTCTGGCAGTTAATGTTGTTTAGATGGTAGGTGGTGGGAATCACTTGATGTAGCGTTGCTTACTTCTTGTTTTACCTTTGTTATTCCTTTCTATATCTGAATCCTCTGAGTTTCATCCTTCCTGTAGCTTTTTAATGCCCTTCTTTCAAGTTCAGGTGGCTAAACACTGAGTGACAAGCCTAATGCTCTCTAGTAATCCTCGAAACCATTTATTACGCTGGATGGTATTAAAACGAAGTAACGAGGTGATGTGGAACCTACTATGGTTCGCTCGTTAGCTGTGTGGACAGACACAAATGCACCATCCATCCAGGAACCAAACCTTCACACTCGTCCCCGTGCATCGCTGTGGCGAGGCACTGTCTGCCGCAAGCTAACATTGGTAGCACGGGACAGCCTAGCAGAAGCGATTTCTTGACTGCAGTTGATGGGTCTGCTTGATCAGGAAAACCGAGGTTACTCAAGACGAATTTGTACTGTAAAGTACAAACAGATTTATTCATACCACTACTCTGGTTACACGTTTATTCGTCACGGTGGGATGGGGATGGGAGGAATGTCTCTGTAAGCTTATTTATGCGTATACAGTGTACTGAACAGAACTGTATGTAATGGTGTGCGTGTGCGTGTACGTGCGCGTGCCTGTGTGCGTATGTGTACATGTGTGTATTTGTGTGTGTGTGCGTGCGCGTGCCTGTGTACGTATGTGTGCATGTGTGTGTGTGTGTGTGTGTGTGTGTGTGTGTGTGTGTGTGTGTGTGTGTGTGTGTGTGTGTGTGTGTGTGTGCTCATGTGCGTGTGTGGGTGTGCATGTGCGTGTGTGCGTGAGTGCATGCGCACTCGTTACATATCTATTTGAATTCTGGAGCTTTTGTGTATTGTCATTTACAGTACCATCCTTCTGGCTGCACTGTTTTATTCATGCTTTCACTCATCGCCTGATTCACTTCCTCCCTCAGGGCCAGCCTCACACACCGTTGCATTATCAGTTAGACGCCTTCATACGGGACAAACAAACGCAACAATGAGCACCGGGAATTCCCCTTTTTACGACACAAGTTCCGCTGAGATCGCGAACAGTTAATTGTGTTGATCAATAAAGCCAACTGTGTGTGTGGACTGAGGTTTGTGTACAGAACTACGAATGGACTAACATATATTTAGGCTGTCTCACTTTCTCCTCACAAAACACAACAAAGCAGTAATGGAAGAGCAATGTTTTCTTGCAAAGACATCATCATCGTCGCCATCATCATCATCATCATCATTATATCAGCCTTCATCCTGCATTTGTGATGAGAGGATCCAGAAATAACAGTAGAGAGAACTAACAGAAGAATGCTCAACTGAAATGGGTCGCATTTCCATCCCCTCATTATTTACGCATTCAAAATTCTTAGCTCCACCTCACAGGCCAAGCAAAGCACACAAAATTTTGCTTCGTTATGCCCGTGAGATCGAGCCATTCCGTCGACTGCTAGATTAAAAATGGGATGTAACCCTTGTCAGATGCATTTCAGTATATGCTTTATCCATTGATCTTTATTGTCTGTTCGTATAATTGCATCCTCTGCTGTCATACCTCGCTGACTTACTTCTTCACGTACGTTATTCATCCATCTTATTCTTGCTCTTCCATGCTTCCTCCTGCCCTCAAACTCTTTGACATATACGACCCATCCATTCTCTTTGTGACCATATAATCTTATACCCATCCAAGAATGGTTTTTGAAGCTTGTTGTGCATTCCCTTCATTTAGAAATGGTCGTAGGTGGACTGGACGAAATCATCCGGAGGTAGCCAGAATATGCAAGAAATACTGTCATCTGGGTGAGTGAGTCAATAGCAACTGCTTGTATTCCCTTTGCTCAGATATTCTTCGTGGCCCAAATAAAATCGTTTGTAGGTCTACAGAATAATGAACAAAAACGCAATCCATTTCATGCGGAGACCAGAACCGGTACAGTGTCAGGAAGAACACTGGTTTGAGCTGTCCCCAGACGTGACTGTGGTGTTGCCTGAGGCGTTAGAGAAGGGTGGTGTACGGGGCAAACAATTACAGGTGACGTAATAAACCAAGGTGACGTGCCTTGGAATCTCTTGATGCCTGATATTCAGTCGGTTCGTCTACGAGTTTTTGTTAGAGGAAATGTCAACCAGAATTTGGGTCACTGAGGAATTTCATAAAGCTTCAATTCCTTCAAGGAGAGCAAGTAGAAAAGAGGTTGCTTGTCATCAGGGAACTGGAAAGTCATGGCTTCCTTTCGGCTGAGGACGAAGAATATTTGATAACAAGTGGTCGTGGGCCCTTCGGGCCCCTCGCACTTGTTCCCGCGAAGGGCTCTCGCGCTGCTGTAGTTTTTTTAGTTGTACCTATAGGCAAAAAATTCTACGGAGATCCTATGCCGGGCGCCTGGGGCAGCGTTTTTTGGTCAAAGCGTGATCGCTCATTTAATATAGTAAAAGTTTTTCAATCGTGATGGGACCACATTTTTTCACATCAGCGACTTTTCTGCGATTTTTGTGTCAACTTTGGTGCGATTTGAATGAGTAGTTTCGGCTCCCCAAAACACACACACACACACACACACACACACACACACGGCTAGTGCTATAGTATATTAGATGTAGGCTACTTGAGCAGACCTGTGTGTGTGGGTGGGTGGGTGGGTGGATGTGGGTCGATATGTGGGTTAGTGGTTAGACGGAGGAGGAAGCACCAAATAAACAAATGTCACAAGAAGGAATCTGATCGGAGATATTCACGGCACTACTATATGTATGAGTTTCCAGTAATTCTCAGAGTTTTTAATCACGGTATAATGTGACACAGATGAAAAACTTACAACCAAATATGTCAACTCTGCCAAAGCAAGATTAAGAACTATGGTATCCGTGTGACAGAAACTGGTGTGGTGCAAGTCGAGTTATTTACCCGCTGATAACAGACTTGTTGTCACTGGCAGTCGCAACGCTCGCTGGCCATCAAAACTTAATGCAAAACAACGCAGCCTTGACAGAGCCGGCACAAAAAAAAAAGAAAAAGAAAAAGAAAAAATAAATCTGAACAATGGTCTCACCAAATTTTTGCACGTACTGTACATACTGTGATACAGATATTATCACACTCATACACAAGACACACACATTCTTCCTACATCTTCGCCTGACCCACCCACACCCTCTTTCCCCACCTACACCCAATACACACCCACTTAAACCTAACCCTCTCACATCATTCTTACCTTCAGCTACTCACACACTCGATCTAAACATCATCGTCTGACACTTTTTTAAATCGTCGTCTGTCACACACACACACACACACACACACACACACACACACACACACACACACACACACACACACACACACACACACACACACACACACACACACACACACACACACACACATGCACTCACGCACACACGCTCGGAGCTAATTTATACCTGGGGTCTCTGTTCTACGTCCCAACTCTCGTACACTTGAAAACATTTGCACCCCAGTTGCTCTCAACACTCTTCTGTCCATTGCTATAAATTCCACATTTGTCCTGATCTATTACTCACAACAGCAGGGATTTCCGTGACGCTTGCTGAGACTAGAACCGGAGGCTAATTCTAGAATTTCAAAACAGGAATGATCTTTTGAACTTGTATTTTGGATTATCATTGCATACTGTATATAGGCTATTAAAGTACATGTACTTACGTAAATTACAAAAAATCTTTGCACATGTCTTTGGTTCCGAGTTTGAGGGAAAACGATGTCTTGATGGATTACGGAAGCTTGAATGATTTGTGATTGACTGAATGGCCCATATCACTGGGCATGATGAGGAAGGTCTCCTGCTGTTGTGCCCTGCCTTTTATTTTGTCACTTGGTCCCACCCTACATATACATACATACATTCATACATACCGGTACATACATAGAGATAGAGATTACATATATATACATATATAATAGCTTTCACGACTCAACAAACTTGACTGTCCGTTCCTAAAGACCCATCAGTTCTCCTACGCGTCCCAAACCATGTGTCAGCGCTGCGGCTCTGATACCACTATCACTTCTGAATTCTGATGTAGTATTACTAGTAGGGGTGTTAATGTGACACATCGGTGGATGGAACATCAGCAAAAAGAGCTTTGTCGATAATCGTATCTTAAAACTGTTCCTTGCCACTGCGTGGGATCGGCTTTGCATCATTTCGAACGGTAGATCATTTCTGTAATTACTTGAGTACTACCTCCTAAATATTTGCTACAGTTTTTGATGGACAAGTGTATGGTCACTGTAATGTTCTGAGAAATCAACTTGACATGGTGGAAAATTTTGCTACCTTGGTGTTGTAGCAAGAAATGATGGTAAAGTGGTTCAAGAAAGAAAGGTTGCTATTGTTATAAGGATAATGATGCTCAAGAAAGTGATGATTATGGCGGTTTAGGAGAGTTATATCAAGGTGTGTTAGTGACCAAAGTAACGCATCGATGTTAAACCCATGTGTATTGTAGAAGTGTGACTAATCAAGGGTGAGAGTGGTGGAGATGGGACTCTTGAGTAAAATGTTTCAATTTCATAGACTGGAAAAAGATCAGAAATATGGAGATTCGTGGACAAGATGGAGTAGGAATATGCTGATAAAAGGGTAGAAGGCATTATTTTGAAGATATAGAGTGAGTGGTTACAGATAAGATTGTGAAAAAAAGTCTATCTATCTATCTATCTATCTATATACCTAGGCTGCTTCCCCAAAGGAAAGGGAAGTAGCCGTGACAGGACGACACACTTCCAATTTACTCATCCACTCAAACACAATCATTGACATCTTAGCCCCAAAGGGGAGAAGGGACAGATCCTCACCGCACCACACCGCACGAGGGTCAACTGCGCAGTGTAATCAGTGGCGTCCACAGCAGGGCCCGACAGCAGAGCTGGCTTACCCCTGCCACATCATAATAGACCTATCCCCTTACTCGCACCTGACCTGACTAGCTGATCAGACCAAATGCTGGAGAATATCCCCTCAGGGCTGCGTCATCCTTTATCCATTCACAATTTCTCTCCATTTATTTCTGTCAGCACAGCCACTCTTCCTTGCTCAACAGACATCCCTCTCGCATCCAGTGCTCTCTTCACACTGTCCATCCATCCTATTCGTGGTCTCCCTCTCAGCCTTACGCCTCTCACATCAGATCTAGTTATCTTTTCCACCAATCGCTCATTATCCATTCTCTCCATATGCCCAAACCATCGCAACACCCTCAGCTCAACTCGATCAGCCATCTCCCGAACAACTCCAGTTCTCCTTCGGACTTCATCATTTCGCACTCGATCCATTCGCGTCACTCCACACATACTCCTCAGACACCTCATCTCCATTACATTTAAACTTTTCCTCTCTGCTACACCCACAGTCCATCTTTCAGCCCCACATAACCCAGTCGGTACCACAACACCCTCATACAGCCTTCTCTTTACATCCATTCTAAGCTAACGACATCTAAACACCTTTTTCATTCCTCCCAGCACCTTACCTACTTCATTCATTCTAAACTTCACTTCTGCATCTATTCTTCCATCCACAGCAACATGTGACCTTAAATATTTAAAACACTCTACCTCCTCAAGCAACTCGCCATTCAAAACTATATTTATCCCCCTACCATCTACCAACCTCATACACTTCATCACTTTACTCTTATTCTCATTTACTTTCAATTTCCTCCTTTCACACACCCTTCCAAACTCCTCTACCAACTGTCTCAATTTCTCCTCTGAATCAGCAACCAGTGCAGTATCATCTGCAAACAGCAGCTGCTTCAGATTCCACTCTCTACCACCAACATTCACCAGACTCAGACCTCCACCTAACACTCTTGCATTCACCTTCCTTACAACACCATCCATATAAATATTAAACAACCAAGGCGACATCACACATCCCCGCCCCAGCCCCACTCTCACGGGAGACCAATCATTCACAGTATTTCCCACTCTTACACACGCTCTACTATTTACATAAAAACTTTTCACCCCTTTTAGTAACTACCATCAAGTCCATACAGTCTTAAAACAGTGCACAAAGCCTCCCTATCAATTGTATCATACGCTTTCACCAAATCCATGAATGCCCAAAACTCATCCTTGCCTTTCGCTAAATACTTTTCACACACTTGTCTCACAACTAACACCTGAGCCACACATTCCCTCCCTCTCCTAAAGCCACACTGCTCACCACCAATCACTCCCTCTGTACCCTCTCTAACTCTCATAATTAACACTCTGCCATACACCTTACCTACAACACTCAAGAGACTTATACCCCTAAAGCTAGTACATTCATACTTATCACCCTTGCCTTTATACAACTGAACCACACAAGCACTTGCCCAGTCAACTGGCACCATACCTTTCACAAAGCACACATTCAGCAATCTTACTAACCAGTCAACAATAGTCACTCCACCACCCTTCAGGCATTCCACAGCACACACATCCATACCTTCAGCTTTCCCTGTTTTCATCTCCTTTACTGCCTTCTCCACTTCCTCCATCGTGATCAAAGAATCATTCAACTCTCCCAACCCATTTATTCCTTGCACCCTTCCATCCGCCACAATCTCAGCCACCCTTTCCTCCTTTATATTTAACAATTTTTCAAAATATTCTGCCCATCTCTTCCTTACTGCACCCATCTCATTTAACATCCTTCCATCCTCTGCTTTTACTCGCTCTTCCTTCCCAAACTCTCCCTTTCGCACCATTTTCACCTCCTTCCAAAACATTTTCTTATTCTGTTGAAAGTTCACAGTCAACCGCCTACATCACCTCTCATCTGCTGCCACTTTAGCATCACGCACAGCCCCTCTCTCCCTATTCCTCTTTTCCTTATACCTCTCATATGACACCCCATCCTTCCTCTGCAGCCACACTTCATATGCACGTCTCTTCTCAGCCACAGCCACACTTCCTCTCACCACCATTCACTTCCTTTTCTTACACCACCCACACGTCTCGCACCACACATCTCTTCTGCATGCCCCACCACAGCACTCTTAAACAACTGCCATTCCTCCTCCACACTGCCATTTTCCTGATCTTTCACTGCGTTCCACTCATCTTTCAATTTCTCCTGATACTCTATCTTTTTCTCTCTTCTATCCAACTCACTCACTTTCAAAACCTCCCTGCCACACCTAACTCTCCTAGCTCTCACCCATCTCTTACCTACTCTTAACTTTCCCTCCACCAGGTAGTGGTTAGACATACCTCCACCCTTCCCTCTCAGAACTCTCACATCCAACAATCTTCCTATTACATTCCTGGACACAACCACATAGTCCATCAATGCTCTATCAGCAACCCTTCCACCCTCCTGTCTCACCCATGTATACTTATAAATATCTTTCTTCTCAAACAGGGTATTTCCAATCACCATCTCTCGCACAACGCACATCCCTATCATTCGTTCCCCATTTTCATTTCTTCCAGGCACACCATGCATACCAACTGCACCTTCAACTGCTACATTTCCCACTCTAGCATTCAGGTCTCCCATCATTACCACATTCACATTCGCTCCAAAACTCTCCAGACACTCATCAACATCATTCCAGAAAGACTCCCTCTCTTCTTCATCTCTTTCACTACCAGGCCCACAACTCACTTTCAAATTTGGCTTTCACCCACATCAGTCTCGATGACACCTCCTTCCATTCAATCACACATTGCCGTACCTCCGGACTCACTAACAAGGCCACACTTTCTCTTGCCCTTCCTATATCAACATCTGACAATCTTCCATTCACACTTCCAAACATAGACTCACCCTTCCTTTTCATCTTCGTTTCACTCAAAGCTAACACATCCAACTTTCTTCTCACAAACATTCCCCAATCTCCTCCCTTATAGCCTCAATCGTACTACATCCACGCACATTCATAGACCCAATCTTCAGGGTACGGAGATAACTCAGTCCCCCATCCCGTTCTCTGGCCTGTCTCTTTTTAGGAACCAAAAAACAGAGGAGGGGGTCCCTAGTCCACTCACCCCGCCCCATTTAGTCGCCTTTTACGACACGCAGGGAATACGGTGGCAGTATTCTTCCTAACACAACCTGGCCGCAGAGTAGTAGTACCACCCCATAGTGCGGCCAGATTGTTTTCCCCCCGCCACTGGGGGTGAAAAACGTAGGTGGAATTTAATCATAAGGTGGGAAGAGACGTGGCAGATCAAGAGGAATGTGGATGGGAATGTATGTGAGAAAACGAAGCATGAAAGCTGAGGAAGCTACGAAATTGACAAGTGGTCGAAATTTTCATTCATTCATTCATTGCCAGACGCCATGTATCCCAAACGGGGTGGCCAAGGGCTTAGAGTTAATTGTTTTACAGGGAGGGGCACTAATCCTCCACCAACTCCACTTGACACGTAGTAAAGATTTGTCACTTCCTTTATAGCAGTGAATGAAATTACTCCAGTCCATTGGTGTACGTGAAGCACTTTTTTTTTTTTTTAAGAAAAATACTAATGAATAAAATGTGCTGGTGGTGGTGTTGCCCACTTCTCTGGACATGCTGCTTGGTAATTCTCCAACTTTAATGCTTTCTCTAATCTTATTTTTTCTGGATTCAACCTCACTCAATCTTTTCTGTGGGAATTAGAGATGGGATGATAAAGATGATGATAATGATGATGATGATAATACATTTCTATATGAATTTTCAAACCCACTGAATACTAGAAAATATTATATTGAGTTTCCAATCATCCTATGTCGCACAGTGTTACAAGGCTGATTTTCAAAGTAGCTTACTTCCTGGGAGTTTTTCAGAGAGAGAGAAAAAAAATGAGTATGGTAGTGATCGTCCTGAGGGAGAGACTAATTTCATATGCATCATGCTTCATAAAATAATCCATGGAAGTAACATAAACAGTGTTTTGCGAATTTCTCCACAGCTACAGGTATGTATATGGATGTACTTATAAAACATGTAGTGGGCAAGTGCAAGTTAATGGTCAGTGCAGTCCATGTGTGAGCTAAATGATCTACGTTTGCCAGTTAAGGTTTTTTGGTTTATCAGATATGGTTCTCTTCTTGCACCACATATTTTTTGCCTATTATCATAATGCAATCTTAGTCTCGGCCAGAGGTTGGTGTAGAAAAAGAATTTTTCTGTTATTCTTTCCACAATTATGGTATATTACATCTGCCTTGTGTTTGTATGGTTTGTGTATGTATGTAGCAATATGTAACTGTCTCTGAGTCAGCTAGGACCACAGCCTTCAGTAGTAACCTTGAACTGGTTTGTACCGCTTGACAAGTTGCACAACCACTTTCTGTCTCAGTATTAATCAGCCAACTGGAACCAGTTCATTATCATGTCTCCAGTTTAATACCGTTCTTGAATATCAACTTTGGATTATAAACAAAGTCAAGAAATTAGTTTTTGTTTCACCCACGGAGGCTGCCAAATTCAGTGCTTATCCCTAACTGTGTCACTCCCTCCCTCCCTCACCTATAAACTCAATGAGTTACAATAATCTTTTGAAGAATAGGATCTTGGCTTTATGAGGGGAGTATTGGGAAAGCGTAATTTCGCACAGTGATAGGCATACCCCCGCACCAACTATCAGGCGGGGTGGATCCCCCGCAGGGCTTCCCCGACAGGGGCGGCGGCCCCAGGGTGTCCCACCCAAAACCATTATCCACGGCCATTTTTTTTTTTTTTTTTTTTTTATCTAGGAAAACTAATTTTTGCAGAAGGGCGAAATTTCACTCACGCCAGGTTATAAGCTTCGCGGGGTCCCAGAGGGCCTCCCCCAGAGGGTGGGTTGCCCCCGATGTTCTCGAACAAAGTCGTTATACACGGCCAAAGTTCTTAACCGAAGAAAATGAAATTTAACATATTGATAAATGTTCTACCCAGCCACGTTATGGAGAGGGTGGAACCACCGAGGGCTGCTCCCCACCGGGATGGTAGCAGCCCCTGGGATCGCAGCCAAGCCATTATGCACGGTCATTGTTTTTAACTTAGGAACACGAATTTTGTCATATTGGTAGGCGTTTACCTTGACCACTTTTTAGGCAGGGTGGGACCACCCCCCATGGGCGATGGGGCTCCTAGAATTTTGGGGGAGGCGGGGGACATGCCAAAGTTGTTTACCTAAGAACAAGAACTTTTCTAAAATGGTATATCTTTACCGGGGCCACGTTTTAGGTTGGGAGAGGCTCCAAAAGGCCACCCCTACGGAGGAGGTGGCAGCCCCCTGAGAGTCCTGGCCAAAACCTTTATTCACTGTCAGGGCTTTTAACCAAGAAACACGGAATTTTGAATACTGGTAGATGTTCGCCCCGGCCACCTTTTAGACGGAGTGGGACCCCCGGTAGCCAGCCCCCAAGGAAGAATTACCCCCAGAGGGTGTCAGGCCATAGTTTTTATAGTGGCACACGAAATTTTACATAGTAGTACACCTTCACGAGGATCAGAGTTTATAAAGGGTGGAACTCTCGGAATTCGCCTTCCTACCTCCCTCGTAAGCAATTAATTCTTTCTCCTTACAATTTTGCAAGGGCGAGTGCGCCAATCAAAGGTGACCTTTGTCTTGTCTTCAAATATCGTGATAAAGTCTCGACAAAGGCATGAAAGACATCTGTTACTATAATTTATTCAGTGTGGGATATTGATTATTCATACTCTTTGTTACAGTTCCATGTCTGCCTAGATTTACTGCTTTTGGCATGTGGATAGTTTGTAATGGCTTTACTTAAGCAATTTTTTGTGTAAATAGTGAAAGAGATATACTTTTGTCATCTTCATAACGAGTCAGAATATTGATCATTGTTCTGAAAGAAAGAAATACACTGCTTTCAAGATACTCGTGGAATGATCGTAAGCATGATATATAAATAAGAGGCTAGGTATTTTTATAGTGACATGCGCATCAAAAGAACACATGTATAAGTCACATGCAGGTATACAGAATTATAGTAAGGTTGTTTTCTAGATCGTAGTTATAATGAATAAGAAGTGTTTAGCAATTTCTTCTCAAACTGGTGTTGTAATAGTCATATTAATGTTATCATAATTATGTGCATTTTCCTCAGTCACTAACCCCAGCATATTGGTCCAGCCTTTTTCCACCTCGTCCCGTCCAGTTATCAAATCACAGCGACTTTCTCTTACAGAGAGCGACGCCTCTCCCACAAGGTGAATGTTTGTTACCCTCACACACGTCACGGACACCACCACCGGCTCATTAAGTCAGTTTTTCCTTAGGCGTAAAGCAATATGGTGCGCAGGTTGGCAGGTTGCCTTACTGACAGTGATTTTTTTATTTTCTTAAATTAAGAAGAAAACTCAAGGCTAAGAACGTGAAAACTTGTGTTCAAAAGAAAATTCAACAAGTTTGAAAGTCATATTCAAGATTCACTTATTTCAAGACATCTGGCTTCAATGTATTTAACAGCTGATGATAACTACCGAGATTAGGAAATTATTGCACCCCTCCTGAAAAAAGCTGCACGAATCAATACAACCACAGTGATGAAGAATATGAATTACTGAATCAGATATTGTATTAACCTTACTGATACCAGGCTCATTACTCTTGTTTCCTTAACATTAATGCAATGACACTGACCCGCACTACTTTTTACTCAAACTTGACCTAAAACTGTCATCTCCCCGTCTTCAATTGCAAGTTGTAACAATAGACTAACACCAGAATATGATGCTACTCACAAAGGAGCGCCGAGGACAAGGTGCTGAGCTAGTCTTTCCCTGTCAATGAGCTACCTGAAAGAAGTTACAAAAGGACGAAAATCTAGGCCAACTTAAGGTGGAAAAACTATAATAATCCAAACACTTACTTTTGGTATACTCAACTGAAACTGCTAAATTATTATGAATATGGAATTTTTATGCTTATTTTGCCTGCGATCATCTCATTAGGCCACGTGTCTTTATGTCAACTAAAAAGTTTCCGAATTAATCATGAAAATGCCAAGGTTGTGAGCTAGGCCGCTACTGGCACAGGGCGTCGGCTGGTTCATTTAGTCTGTCCTATAAAACCTAAAGATCTACCTGCTGAGGGATGTGGCTTTATACGTCTCTAGGAACAGTTGAGTGGAGTGGAGATCTTTGCGGAGTGGGTCAGATTAACCCTGTCAATAACATTACCTTTTTTCCTATCTCCAGGTAATTTTGTTTGATTGAATGAAGGTCCTTGGAACTTGAGGGATTGGATAAAGCCATCGTTAACCCCTTCACTTTTAAGGTTATCTCATGAGCGAAATAAAATATATGGCAATAGCAAGACATATATATATAAAAAAAAAATCACCAAAAACAGTACAGTACAAAGAAGTTAAGCAGAGAATACCTTGATTCCAATGGCGAATTGCCCACTAGCATCGAACGGAGATCAATTATTCTGATATAATATTCTAACGGAGAATTTTCAAGGATCTGTGCTAAGAATACGTGGAAAATGCAACAAGAGTCCTACTACTATTCTACAGGCAATGGATTTTCCTAGAGCAGGTAGACTAGAATCTGTACAGAACGAAGGCCACGAAAGGAAGATCAGTATTTTATAATGTTTCTGCTTGCCTTTTTTTTTCCCTCTCTTCTCAAAGCTGTATTAAGTCATTGCTCGATCAAGGACCTCTGATGTGTGTGTGTGTGTGTGTGTGTGTGTGTGTGTGTGTGTGTGTGTGTGTGTGTGTGTGTGTGTGTGTGTGTGTGTGTGTGTGTGTGTGTGTGTGTGTGTGTGTGTGTGTGTGTGTGTGTGTGTGTGTGTGTGTGTGTGTGTGTGTGTGTGTGTGTGTGTGTGTGTGTGTGTGTGTGTGTGTGTGTGTGTGTGTGTGTGTGTGTGTGTGTGTGTGTGTGTGTGTGTGTGTGTGTGTGTGTGTGTGTGTGTGTGTGTGTGTGTGTGTGTGTGTGTGTGTGTGTGTGTGTGTGTGTGTGTGTGTGTGTGTGTGTGTGTGTGTGTGTGTGTGTGTGTGTGTGTGTGTGTGTGTGTGTGTGTGTGTGTGTGTGTGTGTGTGTGTGTGTGTGTGTGTGTGTGTGTGTGTGTGTGTGTGTGTGTGTGTGTGTGTGTGTGTGTGTGTGTGTGTGTGTGTGTGTGTGTGTGTGTGTGTGTGTGTGTGTGTGTGTGTGTGTGTGTGTGTGTGTGTGTGTGTGTGTGTGTGTGTGTGTGTGTGTGTGTGTGTGTGTGTGTGTGTGTGTGTGTGTGTGTATGTGTGTGTGTGTGTGTGTGTGTGTGTGTGTGTGTGTGTGTGTGTGTGTGTGTGTGTGTGTGTGTGTGTGTTTTGCTGGTTATACAGTTGATATCTTTTAACACATCGTCATCTGTAGTTTCTCTCCATTCTGTGACTAATTCATACTTTGGCAATATTGCTTTATTTTCTTCCTGTAATCTGTTTGACGTTTGCAGTACGGTGGTGTCTTCTTTATCCTGCTTTTGCCACCTCCAGATCATTTAATTCAGCTTAAGACATGTTATAATTAAGCATTTATTGAAGGCTTCCTCTATCCACATTAATTGGAGCTGTTTCTCCTGATATAAATGGAATCATTTAAAGGTAATTTCTCAAGTACTTACAGGTATACACTTCATTATCCTTGTACTCCTTCCCTTGTACTTTGTGTTCCTTTATTTATTACCTAGTAGTAGTAGTAGTAGTTGTTGATGTTGTTGTTGTTGTTCTTGTTGATGATGCAAAAGACGTCACCAGATCGAAGAGGTTAACCCCAGAATCAGATGTATTTTGGCAGCTTACTCTTATTGCCCACAGACGATTTTCTTCAGCTCAGGAAAGACTATCGTATAGAAGGGTTAATGAAGGCTATTTCTAAAGGCACCAGTTTCAAGAGTCTCCCCTAGGCTGAATAAAATCGTCTGACGGGGAATAGATATATACTCAGATTGAAGAGGTTGCATCCGAGGACTTTTTTTATTTACTCTTTTTACTTACAGAATATTATACTCAGATTAAGACAGGCTTCTCAATATGCAAGGCTGAAATAGAGCCCTTGCTAACCCCTCCAGTGAATTAAATCGTCTGCATGAAGCGTTAGTTCGTTTTAAGATTCCCTCCACCTATAATGAAGGCCGGGCCATACATTAGCCCGGTCGGTGGGGCTGAGCTTTTCCATAGTCAGGGAGAAAACAGGACCTGGAGGGTCCCGAGGGGCCGCCCAGCACACACGCCCTACCTTCTGCCGTTTTGTGTGTGTGTGTGTGTGTGTGCGTGTGCGTGCATGTAGCGCAATTAACATGATAATTATAATGTGGGCCTGAAGAGGTTAAGGTAAAATCTGATTCCTTCTTGCTCACAGCTGGAAGGTTTGGTTGTGTCTTTCAAATCATCTGTCTCTCTCCTGAGGTCCACGATCCGTATTCTCGTCTGTTAAAGAAGCTCCCTGACACCTCTTCCCTAGCGATTTATTTTGCTTATTACCCCTTACTACCCTCTTCTGTGTCATTTAAATCAATCAAGTACCACTATTCTTATCATAAATAACAAACATTTATCTTTCTGTAAATTTTGCTGGAGTTGTGCCTCTTGGATTTCGAACACCTATTCCAAAATCACATATTGTTTTTCATTAGCCCTCTTCATACAAGCTTTGCACCGAAAACCTCCACAATAATGGTAGCCTAGATGTTTTGGTTTTTGTGTTGTCTTTTTTATTGTTTCTTTCCACATCCTCGCAAAATTTCCCGCCTCTTCGTCTTCGTAGGTTGATGTTGAAAAATCATCATCCGCAAAATCAGCCTTAGAGTCCTCTGCAGAACAAAGGCCTGCCTCATCTTTCTCCATCTCGACATGAGTGGAAATTATAGCTCATTTTTTATTGATACTTTTTATTAGGAATGAGTGACGTGCTCTGGTCTGTTTTTTGTTGTTTTAACTGTGCATTGACCCTCGTGCTGTGTGGTGCGGTGAGGATCTGTCCCTTCTTCCCTTGGGACTAGGATACGTGTAAATGTGTGTGTGTGTGTGTGTGTGTGTGTGTGTGTGTGTGTGTGTGTGTGTGTGTGTGTGTGTGTGTGTGTGTGTGTGTGTGTGTGTGTGTGTGTGTGTGTGTGTGTGTGTGTGTGTGTGTGTGTGTGTGTGTGTGTGTGTGTGTGTGGATGAGCAAATTGGGAGAGTGTCGTCCTGTCTCGGCTACCCCTCTTTTTGGGGAGGAAACAGCCTAGGTTAGGTAGAGATTAACTGTGGTGATCATACTTTCTACCTTCTTTTCTTTTCTTTTTTCTTTTATCATGGGTCTATTATGATGTGGCAGGGGTAAAGCAGCTCTGCTGTCGGGCCCTGCTGCGGATGTCACTGATTGCACTGTGTAGTTGACCCTTGTGCGGTGTGGTGCGGTGAGGATCTGCCCGTTCTCCCCTTTGGGACTAAGATGCGAATGAATGTGTTTGAATGAATGAGTAAAGGGGGAGTGTGTCGTCCTGTCTCGGCTACCTCCCTTTCCTTGGGGGAAGCAGCCTAGGTATATAGATAGATAGTTAGATGATACAGCTGTCAGGAAACTGTGTGAATTTTTCGGTTTTCATACTAACTTGATGGAAACCTTTGATATCCCACATCACTCTCACTTTTTAAAGAAAAGCAGCCAAGTTGCTTCACCAGGCTGGGTCAAACCATCAGCATGATCTTATCACCCTTTTTTATGGAGCAAGTCTGACCTCCGCCATAGCAATTCTGACGTTTCTGGGGGGTGAGGATGGTTGGACTGTCATTTTATTTTTACCTAGAGGGAGGACTGGACCAGTACCTCCCAACACTTGGTCATTACAAGACAAGACAAAGGAACAAATGTAACTTTACAACATCAGGGGAATCTGCACGGTATTGTTGCATCTGACATGTACTGTATAATCCCTCATCCTTGAGATACAAAAATTTCCTTCTAAGTATTTCACAGGCTGCTTTAATTTACGGTACATTTGCAACATACCCTCATGGAACAATCAGTTCATAATAGTATAAGATCATCCTAAAAGACATGTTCTAGATTCACCCGAGATGCATCCTCTCACAATTTACCCAGTGGACCTACTGTTCGTTGATGGAAGTGTGTACCATTTTGACTCCCTCTGTTTGTGTAATCAAGCTAGTATCATCAACCTTTCACTAAACTTGCGGACTGTACTGTACTCCCCACATTAGTGGAGGTAATGCTGTATATTTAAATTGGAACTTAATATACTAATTGCCAGAGGTTTGTTGATATCCTTGAAGTTATTAGACCAAGTTTTTAATGCTTTACACAGCGTTTACTCAAATGTTGTTTGTATGTGGCCTTCTAGCACAGATTTTTTTCCCTGGTGCTAGTCTGTATTTACTATTTGATATAGTAGGCTAAGAATAACCCTATTTTTAATTCTGTTTCTTTCTTCTTTTTTTTTTAATTAAGCTGAGTCCTTACAGGCTTGGCCTTCATCGCATTAATCTTGTACAGATTCTTTTTATCCATTTTAATCTGATAAAAGTAACTGCATTTTTATGATTTAAGGAAAACTGTCCTGAGGTATATTTTCTCAGTGTTTATACAGGTACAGCTAGGCTGATGGGCACAATAGATCTTGAGAAAATTTTCTTTTCCTGATTGAGATTAGGATATACTGGAAGAACAAGAGGCATGTGAAAATCGTGCATTCTCTTTTCCTTGTCTATCTACGAAACAAACTGTGATTGTGAATGAGAATTAGCTGACTGGTCATAGTAGCAGTGCGGCGGTTCAGTCTCTGCCCTCTGATTGCCAACTTTTGGCCTCTTACCTGAAAATCACTCCAGGGCATTGATGAATGTAGGACAACAGTTGCGTGGTGAAACAGTAAATAGATGAAAACCCATTTTCAGGGTTAACCTAAGTATAGCACAACAGTTATGACTAGTGTTACGGAACAGAGAAAGATAATGTACACTTTAAGTGAGAATACTAAAAATCACTACTGTCCCGTAAAGTTCCAGGTTCAAAACAAAAGAGTTAGGTAAAATTACAAGTTAAAGTTTAATGCTCAAACTAACAACAAAACATTCAGGACTCATAAGGATAATGTAATGGCAAAAAACAGGTTAAATATATGGTTAACTGCAATAGCCTCTATTAACACGAAATTAGCAAGAGTAAATTTATCTAAGTCAGCCCTAATAAAATGAAAATCCACTGGGTAATGCTCAGTTAATGCAAGATAAATTATTACAGATACAAACTATTATGAAGAATGGCTAACAACAAGAACCCTACATGAATTACAAAAACCTCACTAGGCCTACAAATTAACAACTTATGCTACTCAGTACAAGAAAAAATGCAACAACAGTTATACTCAAATTACACAGCTGCTAGATGTTTGGAGATTTCTTGAACACTCACAATAATAATAACTGTACAGGGGAGGACAGAGATGTGAACAAAATGAGGAGCAGGTCTAAGTAGCAATGATGCAGAGACTGAGCTCATTATATAGGGGCCAGCAGAGCTTGATACAACTTGTAAGAAGGACGCGCAAATGAAGCCATGGGGACAAAGAGTTGACAATCCCGCACTGAACAACAGAAAGGACGACTTACTCTACTATAACGGTAGAAGGGGGGGACTGAGGCAGAACACGCTCGTGATCAAACATGCAGCATACTGTGCGTTAAAATTACACAAAGGATGATGAAATCATAGGCTTTGTGACACCTCCCCACAAAGA
The DNA here is from genome assembly GCF_032717465.1 of Coenobita brevimanus. Lineage (NCBI taxonomy): Eukaryota > Metazoa > Arthropoda > Malacostraca > Decapoda > Coenobitidae > Coenobita > Coenobita brevimanus. Next base: position 4,194,167 of record NC_137049.1, read on the forward strand.
AAAAAGAAATTTACAAAGGAAATTTCTTATTACTCTAAAACAATCTGTATATGGCATTACAGAACATGCAAAAGTCTTTTCTAATTTTACAAAACATGAGATCTCCCTAGCACGTTCAGTCATAGATACTTGCCAGTATCCCTTTAACAAATCAAACTTACTTATGTACCTAGCCTTTCCGATCTTGTCTATGCAATCTTCCACACGAGGGAGAGGGTTAGTGTCTGTTTTGGTTATCTGATTAACACGTCTGTAGTCGATGCAAAGCCGCTGTGACCCACCTGGCTTAGGGACTAGAGTGACAGGAGAACTCCATTCGCTCTGACAGGGCTCAATCATCTTGTGGTCCAACAGGTAGCCAAGCTCCTTCTGGATGAGAGGAACTTTCACTGGGTTCACACGGTAAGGAGGCAGTTTAATTGGCTTTGCGTCTCCAACATCGACATCATGCATCAACACAGTGGTTCTTCCTAGAGTAGCACGGAACACTTGCGGGTACTCCTGCAGTAATGCCGAAAACTCCTGCCTTTCCTCGGGAGGTAGATGAGAAAGCTTAGTCTGGAGATCATTCATGATATCAGGATTCTTCCCCAAACTATCACTCAGGCTCATACTGCATGGGGGAGCTTCACTTGCAGACTCGGGTGGAACAGCTACAGTGCAGACTGGATTATTTTCGTTCCGCCTGTGATATAACTTTAGCATGTTGATGTGACATAGTTGCTTGCTCTTTCTACGATCTGGTGTGGCGATGACATAGTTGACATCACTGAGTTTCTTCTCCACGAAATAAGGACCACTAAACTTGGCTTGAAGAGGTTGCCCATGAACTGGTAGCAGAATCAAAACCTGATCTCTTGGCTGAAAGTGGCGTAACCTGGACTTCTTATCATACCAAGTCTTCATCTTCTCCTGAGCAGCTCCTAAATTCTCTCTCGCCAGCTGTAAAGCAGTGGACAGCCGTTCTTTGAACTTCATCACATACTTCAGCAGGTTGACGTCATCTTCCTCCGACAGCCAGCATTCCTTGAGTAACTTAAGGGGTCCTCTTACTTCATGGCCAAACAGTAGTTCAAAAGGTGAGAAGCCCAGTGATTCATTTGGAGATTCTCTTGCGGCAAATACGACGAATGGAAGACCTTTATCCCAGTCTTTCTGATGTTCCAAACAGTATTTCTTGAGCATCGATTTGAGTGTTTGATGATATCTCTCCAACGCTCCTTGGGTCTGGGGATGGTAAGCTGAAGACGTGATCTGGGTGATGCCCAACTCTTTCAGAGACTGCTTGAAAACATTTGACATGAAATTACTTCCCCGGTCTGACTGTACCTCCTTGGGCAGACCAAACTTTGTGAAGAACCCTAGCATTTCCTTAACCACGTTCTTTGCTGAGATATTTCTAAGTGGAATGGCTTCAGGATAACGAGTAGCCATATCAATCAGGGTCAACACATAAGAAAATCCTGAAGAAGTCTTAGGAAGAGGGCCCACAATATCCACCAACACACGGGTGAAAGGCGCCTCAAAAGGAGGAATGGGAACTAGAGGTGCAACCTTTTCTGTCTGATTACACTTCCCCACAACTTGACAGGTGTGACAAGACTTACAATACCAGGAAACATCCCTGAAGATACCTGGCCAGTAGAAGTGTTTCAAAATGCGTGCCACAGTCTTCCTCACTCCAAGGTGTCCTGCCAAACTGGAATCATGAGCCACTCTAATGATATCCTGCCTACAAACACGAGGGATGACAACTTGATGTACAACCTCCCACTCACAGTCGGCTGATGCTGTTGGGGGTCTCCACTTCCTCATAAGTACTCCTGACTTTATATAATAACAAGTAGAAGCACCAGCTGACTCTTCCTCACTGCAAGCAGAGTTAGCTAGACCTTTCAACTCAGGGTCAGCAACCTGCAACTCAACCAACTCTTGACGAGACAAATTATCAACACTACGGGGTACTGCCTCATCTGGTGAGTGGTCCAAATTAGCAAGAAAAGTGTCAGCTAGGATAACATCATCATCATCATTATCCTCTAAATCACCAGTAACTTTAGACTTAGCCCTAGTGACAGCACATGCAGGGAACACATCAGGGACATCACAATCCTGGGACACAGCCACTGGCTCACTAGACAACTGAGGAGCTGGACACACTTGACTTCCACCAATATCATTTCCAAGTAAGAAAGTTACACCTGACATTGGGAGTGTCTCAACCAACCCAACCATAACGGAACCATTAGCAAAACCAGACTCTAAATTCACTCTGCACAGAGGGACAGAGAAGTAATTATTCCCTACACCTTGTAAGATTACAGTTTCATCAGAGGAATTAATATTAGAGCCTAGAACACTGGTCAGCATAAGGGATTGGCAAGCACCTGTATCACGATATATTTTAACTGATTTCCTGTCATTACTGTCCAGAGGACTGACAAAACCATCAGACAGGAAATTAGCACATGAACTCTTGAGAGTGTCACCCACGTTACTGCTCAAAAGAGGAGCTCCATCATGAGAATTTAAGTTACCCCTCAAAGCAGGTTCAGTTAACTCAGTTAAAGAATTATGGGAACTCTCAAGGGTGGACACTAGACCAATTGACTGAATATTTAAAGACTCCTTTTTGTTCACATCACGCTGTCTCCTGAAACATTTCTCCGTATTATGACCAAGCTTACTACAATAAGTACATTTACTTTTCTGAAATCTAGAGGTGAAGCTGGTATTTACTTCCTGAGAAACATCATCTTTATTCTCTTTCCTGTTGCCTGTACTCTGAGTAGAGGCAATGTACTTACTCTCAGCTTTCCCTTTTTCTCTAAAATATCTCTTGTGAGTGAGAACATATTCATCAGCTAAAACTGCAGCATCAGACAAATTATCTATTCTTCTCTCATCAAGATATAGGCTTACATCTTTACTAATACACCTTTTGAAGTCCTCCAGCAAAATCATCTGCTTAAATTTGTCAAAATCAGAATCCACATTCTTAGAATTTAACCACTGCTCTAACAGATCTTCTTTGATTTTTGCATACTCAACATGGGATTGCTTATCTTGCTTATAAGTTGTCCTAAATTTTATTCTATAGGCTTCAAGAACAAGCTCATAGGCCTTAAGAATCAAGCTCTTAACTACATCATAATTATCAGATTGATCCTGAGGCAAAGATGCATAAGTTACTTGAGCTTTACCGGTGAGAACAGTTTGAAGGAGTACTGGCCAATACTTTTTTGGCCAATTAAAACCTGTAGCTACCCTCTCAAACAACTGAAAATACTTTGTTAAATCAGATTCATTAAAAGGAGGGACAAGTTTAACATTTTTAGCCACATCAAAATCATCAGAGCTAGATGATCCAGTTCCACCTTGTTTCATGCGATACTCATGGTCTGCCTGAATCCTGGCAAGTTCAATTTGTGCCTGAGCCTGTACCTGTGCCTCTTGAATACGAGCATTTGCCTCCTTAACACAAGCCTCCTTAGCCTGAGACTCAGCCTCCTTAGCACGTGCTTGAAATTCAGCTTCCTTCACACGAGCCTCCTGCAGGGCTAGCTGTAACTTAGCTAATTCAATCTGCGTTTGCTCATTTGGAGGAGTTACATTAAACAAGCTTTCATTAATCATGTCAACAATTTGATCTTTAGAATGATGAGAGCGAACAGCAATTCCCAATTGTTGAGCAACGAGCTTAAGTTCATTCTTTGTTCTGTTTTCTACATCACACACTGTTTGCACATTTGACAAAAAATCTTTGGCTTCATCAAGTGTAGTAATAGTAGACATCATGAATAAGTAACAGTGACAAAATATCAAGCAATATCCTTATGATAATATCCTGAATATCCTGATATGAGGTCGCCAAATTTATGTTACGGAACAGAGAAAGATAATGTACACTTTAAGTGAGAATACTAAAAATCACTACTGTCCCGTAAAGTTCCAGGTTCAAAACAAAAGAGTTAGGTAAAATTACAAGTTAAAGTTTAATGCTCAAACTAACAACAAAACATTCAGGACTCATAAGGATAATGTAATGGCAAAAAACAGGTTAAATATATGGTTAACTGCAATAGCCTCTATTAACACGAAATTAGCAAGAGTAAATTTATCTAAGTCAGCCCTAATAAAATGAAAATACACTGGGTAATGCTCAGTTAATGCAAGATAAATTATTACAGATACAAACTATTATGAAGAATGGCTAACAACAAGAACCCTACATGAATTACAAAAACCTCACTAGGCCTACAAATTAATAACTTATGCTACTCAGTACAAGAAAAAATGCAACAACAGTTATACTCAAATTACACACAGCTGCTAGATGTTTGGAGATTTCTTGAGCACTCACAATAATAATAACTGTACAGGGGAGGACAGAGATGTGAACAAAATGAGGAGCAGATCTAAGTGGCAATGATGCAGAGACTGAGCTCATTATATAGGGGCCAGCAGAGCTTGATACAACTTGTAAGAAGGACGCGCAAATGAAGCCATGGGGACAAAGAGTTGACAATCCCGCACTGAACAACAGAAAGGACGACTTACTCTACTATAACGGTAGAAGGGGGGGACTGAGGCAGAACACGCTCGTGATCAAACATGCAGGATACTGTGCGTTAAAATTACACAAAGGATGATGAAATCATAGGCTATGTAACACTAGGAATGAGGGAGATGAACAAAGAGGAAGAAAGAACAGATGTGCTTAGGAAAGAAGAAAGGTTTGTGAGGTGCCTGCATTATGTACTCGTATGTCAGTACATGTACCATAGCGTCGTACACACATGTACACGTATAACTACACAAGTGCATACGTGAGGGCTGGCCCCATGTGAACCGTGGAGAAAGAGAACTAAGTTAGGGTATGTGGAAACTTAATTTAGGCTTGAACCTAAGACCTGCCTCCAGATCTAGAGGAGGGGTCAAGATGTTCACACTTACATTTACCTGCACTTTTATTATACCTGTGACACCTCTTACATTAGCCCTTTTCCTACCTAGCATTATATTAGAAGACAGACGGAGAGACAGAGGAAGGGTGAGTGAAAGCCTCTACCTCTAGTACCTAAGTAGCTATTTAACTCCACCGTCAGCGAGAAGAGGGTAAGGTGACTCCAAGGGGCATCCACCAGTCTCCTGTTTCCACACTGCTCTCTCACCCAAATCTTTGCACGTCAATGGATTGCCAGTTTATATAACCAATAGTCCCTCTCCGATAATAGTAGTGTTAAAGCTATAAAGATGTAAAATGTTGGCTCCTATCCACACTCGGGAATGCACAGTCCCAGATAACTAAATGTATGGGTGGACATGGAATGATCCGGTGAGGCGGGTAGGCAGTGGGTGGGTGGAGAAGGGATAGAAACTCCTGCTGGAACCAGATGCAGCTCCTTTCAAGTGTACTGGGCTGGGCGATCTACTTGGCACCCTTCTGGTTGAGATTCCTCTCCTGGATGAGGGATACACAATTGCACATACAGCCCTTACAATAGACCAAAAGCCAGTACTGCAGAACGAAGGCATTTGTTGGGGTCCATGGATGTCTCGGGTGACTGGACAGAGGGGGACATCTTGGTGGGCATGAGATAGTCCACTGTGTAGGTGGGAGAGAGATGGTTCAGTGCCTGCACATATGATGCAGGCAGATGACCTAGTCTCTCAACTTTAGATGGCTGGAAGCAACAAATATTTCGTTCCTATGAAGAGGTCTGCTCTGATTCATCCTAGATTGCAAGAAACAGAATAACAAGAAGGCTTCGGATTAATGGCTGCCTGCTACAAGAGGGCCCCTGGGGCAGACAATGAAACATTGCCAAACCTTAATATTCCTCCAGATTACGACCTGCAACAGTCGACATCACATCGAGGTACCCAGTTGCGGTCCTGGTCGCTTCGACTGTAAGTCATTTAGGCCACAACGCCCAAACTGACAAACTGTCGAATTTCCTAAAGGCCTAAACAGCCTAAATAACCAAACTTCAAGATGACATTGCTGAAATTAAGTTAGGTTACTGCCAAAATGACTTACGGCCGAAACGACCAGATCACCCCAGGTGTAGTGCTGACCAAACAGGGATAAAGAGGAACCAAACACTGTCCAAGACTCTGACCAGCCAGAGACTTGCACTAGGGTTTCTCAATTACATATTGATCGTTTTAGTGATTCACTCTACCCACTGATCCATGTCAGCACTTTCCTGCGTCATTACCAGGTGGTGTGTCTGTGCTGAGGGATGACGCGGCACAGCCAAAAGATGTGGGGCATGAGGGATTTAAGAGAGGAAGGGGAACTCATTATTTCACGCTTCACATATTCCCTTTGTCCAAGGATCCTCTGGCATTACTTTCGTTGCCTCTATTGTCATTAGTTCTGCTAGTTTCATACCAAAAAACGTAGTATGAGTATAAATACGAGTGCCCTTCAGCCACACCCCACCCCCTCCTAAAGGCTTCAACAGTTCCCCCTCCCCCCAGTTTCTCTTCAGTATCTACCTGGCTAAATCTTTGTGTCACAGTATTCCCTTTACTTATATATCAGAAGTGATCCACTGTACATGAAGCATTCAGTAATAAAATTTTTGTAGATTTCAAATAAAACTGTACAGTATTCTGTCATGTTTTGATATTACAAGCGCTCAAGCACGAGCATGTGCGTGTGTGTGTGCGTGCGTGCATGTGTGTGTGTGTGTGTGTGTGTGTGTGTGTGTGTGTGTGTGTGTGTGTGTGTGTGTGTGTGTGTGTGCGCGTATACCCATATGTGTGTGTGCCTGTATACATAGCATAGTGTGCTGCTTGCTGACTGTGAAAGAGACGTTTACAGAATGATGCAGAATTTTATAAACGTGTTTGAGTGTCTATATCTGAAAGTGATGGCAGATGAGGATGAAAAGAATGGCAACTGAGAGAGAATGACTTGCAGTGCTAAATGGGGAAAACTTTGGAGTGGTGGTGCAGAAACACGCCAGAAGAAACACTCACACAGTGCAACACTCACAAGAAACACTCACACAGTGCAACACTCACAAGAAACACTCACACAGTGCAACACTCACAAGAAACACTCACACAGTGCAACACTCACAAGAAACACTCACACAGTGCAACACTCACAAGGCACAATGAGTCTAATGCCGATATTTGACAACGATTATGCCCAAATTTTCATTACTTAGTCCTTGCCTGGCTCTCAACAAACCCACCAGGTTAGGTAAAAATTGGATCGAAAATGTTAAAATTTACATTGGGCTGTGACCTTGACAATTGCCTTATTGTTCAATATAGAGTCCCTTCATCCTTGGTTGACCTTGAATTTTTCCACCAAGTTTTGTCCCAATCGAATAACAATCATTTTAGTTAGAGACGAACCTCTGGCCTTTGTAACTTTGATCCATTGTTCATAAAATTGAATTTTATCCTTTCCTGATCCTCAGCCGTTCCACTGAGTTTGGCCTAAATCGTATCAAAGTCAAGTGGACTTGCCCTTGACGTATGACCTATGACAGTTTACGGTCAAAATTTTATTTGTTTCTCTGATAGCCCTCGGTCATTATTTCAGATTTGGTGATTTGCCATTAACATAGTTTACACAAGCTTGTTAACAGACAGAAAGACAAACAACACAACCAACTGCATAATCCCCTAGCGGTGTGTGAGCAGGCGTAAAAAGGAGGGAGGTATGGAAGTGGAAAGTGAAGTGGTGAAAGCAACAAAGGTGACTTATGGAAAGCCATGATACGGAACAGAAAACTGAGTTCAAAAGGTGAACGAGGGCTACAGCAATGTATGTTAGCATCCTCAGTAAGGAATGGACGTGAAACACTGCATATGACATAAGCATGAAAGTCTTGATAGAAAAGGGTGAAAACTAGACTGTTACTGAATATATTATGAAACCTAATCATAGTCAGAATTGTTGGAGTCTGACCTGCCTACACCATACCGTTCATATCATACCGGATAGTCTGGTTGAGCACTTTATGCCATATTTCACTTCATATGTTATTTATCTGACAACTAGAATAATTTGTCTAGGCTTTGCTTTACGTTTTTGTGTCTTCTAGTATGCCTAAGATTGTTTCATCTGTCGTTGTCTGCAAATACACTGATGCTGTTACCAACACCTCGGCCTAGATCACTGATGCAAGTTATAATCACGTTTAGATCCAGGAACAGATGTTTCAGGCACCTCACTTGATACTCTCCCCTAGGGGTGACGAAGCTAGAGGGATGGCCAGGGTTGAATTTGGCCATTCCTGAAAGAAACCTGGCCACAGCAACATTTTCGAGGGAGCTCTCCGGACACCCCTAAGGATTTCTTCTTGGCCCACCGCAAAATTAGGCTTGACCATCTCTGGGCCATCCCATTTCAAAAATCCTACGCCCGTGTCCCTCACTCGGATTCCATTCCATTTGCGTTAACCGTCTTCTTGTTTTCTGTTAACAGTGATCTTAATATCATTTCATTTCTTATAATCCGTCCTTGATCAGATGACCTACTTTTCAGACTTTCACATGAGGAATACAGTCTAATGCATTTCTTAAACTGTGGAATATACATCTTCCTGTTCTGCTGCCAGGTATGCCTTGGCGTAGAATGACAGTTTAGTATTTCATAATCTCTCGGTATCCTCGGTTTCCCTTTCTTTTCTGATCGACCTCAAAGGGAAGTCGTGGCTTCTCTTACTAAATCAGCTTCTGAAAATATAGATGTGGTGAACATTCTCTATACTTTCGTAGAGTACGGACAGTTGCTTATTCTGTCATTGGCCCTTTGTCTGAGTATGCTTGTCAGATTTGTAGATTGCTCACCACATACATCTCCATTAAGCAAGGTGGACTCAAAGGCTTTCCGTCATCAGCTCTATTATAAAAAAATTTCCTCATCAGCGCTATTCCTCTCCTTACCTTATTATCAGCTTCCTCCTCTTACTGATTCCTCATCATCTCCCTCCTCTTACTTTTCATCAACTCTCCTTCAGTCTCTCTCTCTCTCTCTCTCTCTCTCTCTCTCTCTCTCTCTCTCTTATGTATCTATCTGTCTATCCAGCTATCTCTCGTCTCATCACCTCCTTATTATGGTTAACACACTGGATGCTGTTCTTTTCCTCCGCAAATGAGGTTTTGTATTCTCCCATGTTTGTCTTCATGTTTGTTTTTCTACTATATCTCAAGAAGTTATTGACTGAATTCAGCGAAATTCAGTGGATATGTGGGTCATGGGCCAAGGAAGAGTTGATTAAATTTTGGTTATGATGTGAATTGTCTGTCACAGGTGTTGCTGGAGGTATGCCCTCATCGAGTACTGTATTCTTGTTTGATCATCGTGCATACATATCTCCCTTCGATCAATTACAACGGGCACACAGTACTCGTTGATACATATACACTTCCTTTTATCTTTCCCTGTAATGCAAACGCTAATAGGTTTTCTCATATTATATACATTAAGGACATCTGTGGACCACTCCTTCTCCAGTTGTGTTAAGAGGCATCGTGAAAAGCATAGATCTTGGCCTTTTTTTTGTTCGACTTTATTTGAAAGGGAAAAATATTGTCAGCTACAAGCATTATTATTTTTTGGGGGGTGGGGGGGGCCTTAAAAAACACATTTCTAATACAGGTGTAGCGTATAGGTAGTAATTTGTCAGCTACTCATTTTCATAATACGTAGCCATGTTTGCTCTCAAAAAGGCGTACGGAAGTGGCAAAACACACACAACTCCAGAAAACATGCTAAAAATGATATAGCACTGCTGCAATTTGTAGCAGATATGGTAATAGCGATTTTTTAAAAGAACAGAACAGAGGAAAGCAAAATTAATGAATAAAAAAATAATCCATACACTAGATTACTGGTGTCCCCCATTCATAAGAAAATCTGTAACAGTTGGACTTGAATGAACAGCTGCAGGTTGAAATTTTGGGGGAAACCACTCCGGGGAAGCAAGTTCCAAAGAGAAATAAAGAAGGATAAATGGAAGTGAACAGCAATAATGTAACTACAGAAGGGCTTAATTAGTAACCTTCCCAGCAAGTTGGTGTGCCCCCTCCACACCACCACACCCACACGTGGCACCCCATACCTACCCACACAGGGCTGGACCAGTGGCCGGGTTGGTGCAACATGTGGTGCTCCTTGGCGCCCACCCACTGACCCTCAACACCCAACTGGTACCGCTCACGACGCATCCATTAGCTGGAAATATCACTACTACTACTACTACTAGTTCTACTACTACTGCTGCTGCTGCAGCTGTTGTTGTTGTTGTTGTTATTTTGTTGCTGTTTTGTTGCCCCTGCTGCTGCTGCTGCCATTGCGAAATAATAATAATAATAATAAACAGTAATAATACTTTGGCTGCTACTGCTAGTACTATTACGGTACAACAACTACTACTACTGCTACATCATTTGTTGTAACTTCAGTCAGTAGCATAATTATAATTCCGGTATGTTTTGTTTCCAATAATAATCATCGCAATCACGATTAACAGCATCGGAGTAATTTTTATCACTGCAACTCCCACTATGCCCTTATATTAACTGAACTTATTAACCTATTCAAGAAGCCAGTTAACTCCATCCTACCATATGAACTTGTGCCATTTACAGAGCTTAGATAATTAAATACAACCTTTAATTTTACTTAACTCTTTAACGTTTCAGCCCAAGTCTTAGCTTTTATTTTATTTTTTGTTTCTAGGGACGATTTTTGGAACTAGAGAGAAGAGACATAGCCTACATCAAGGACTTCATTACTGACTTGCTCTCATAAGTCCAATATACTGTGGAAGTAGCAAAATGATCTAAACCTTATTATTTTCTCCTATTCTCATCTCGTCACTTTACCCAGCCATCAGAGGATCAGTAAATGAGGACATGCACAGGTGTTGGATTGTGTGGTTCCGTTACTTAGATAGATCCATGTATAAAAACGTAAGTAATATTAGGAAAATAAACAGATCAATGGAAATCATTACAATAACACGCACTAATGGGCTTGCTGAGTGTGTGTGTGTGTGTGTGTGTGTGTGTGTGTGTGTGTGTGTGTGTGTGTGTGTGTGTGTGTGTGTGTTCTCTGTGTACCCATCTCGTCCTTTGACATTACGTGGGTTTGTTTTTCGTTTGAGTCGGTGCGTGTGCCTTTTTTGTCTCTCTTTCTGTTTATATTTCGTAAGTCTTCATTGTTTTCAGTTTAATTAACTGTTCGTCTTCTGTGTGTGTGTGTGTGTGTGTGTGTGTGTGTGTGTGTGTGTGTGTGTGTGTGTGTGTGTGTTTTACATTTGCTTGATTTGAATACGTTTTTATTAAATATCCTTTTTTTAATGCGTTTTTTTTTCTTATGAAGATGCAAGTTATAATTTCTCCAGCAGAGCAAGAGATATGAGAGCAGTGTGTCCTTATTTTTTTATTTACTTTTTCTGTTTTTGCCTCTGGGTAAACTTTCAGTGAAACTTTGGCACCGCTAAAACGGCACTACCTTCAGCAACTTTAATCACACTGTATATCCCCTCACTCTAATAAAAAAAAATAAAAAACAAAAAAAATAATCTGCAGTCTCGCCCCAGCCTATCCATCCATTTTCTACCCATTTTCCTTATTTTCCTTATAAAATATGCCGGAAGCTCATATCTTCAAATCACTGCATGAATTTTTTAGCATATAGTTTCATAGCTGTATCTTTGAAAGTTCTCCGTATCATAAATATTCATGGTCTTGAAGAATCTGTGTTAGGTATTTTTCTAAGTAAAATAGCATGACTCTTGCAGCGCCCCCAAGATTAGCAGCTAATTTTTAGTACTTGGAAAGCCTAGTCTCTCCCTGCGAAGGATACCCCAATCTAAACAAAATGGCTTAATAAAATAGACTAAAAGACGTCATCATATCCAAGGGGTTTAAGAGGATTGTTTCTAATCCTTTTACTACGATTGGTTTCTCCCAAGTTAAATATCCTCTGGCGACAGTAATGATTAGACAGGAGCTAGGAAAAGGAGGAAATAAGCCTGCATCTTCATGTATACACAGAGTTTCATGAGAGGTAGAAGGAGGCCATCTTTAATATAGACTGATGGAGAGATAGACTGATAATTTGACTGATTGATTCATTGATAGGGAGAGACAGACAGATAATCAAGCGTGTTACTATCTCTTTCACTGTCGTTAGGAATCATTAAAGTGCTGGAAGTCTTGCTATGTGATTTCTTTTTGTTATTATGCTCTGTCCACTTCAGCTAGGTTTAAGATGACAACCTCTCCTTCTTACGTGCTGGGCTGTAACAACATTTTAGCACGTGAATATGACGCTAGTTAACAGAAGTGCTATAGAGAGTATTTAGAGCCTTAGCATCTTTTATTTTGTCATTCAGTCTTGGGATATAGGCTGCAAGAGACAAAAATCCCCATCAGGCTACGGAGGACGAGGTATAATTATGTATGTTACCTGTATCACCCGTATTATGTGGCCAATCAAGCTCTGCCTCCTGCATTACTGTAAGTCTAAATGCTATCATGGAGACCTGCTTTATTTACATTCTCTCTCTCTCTCTCTCTCTCTCTCTCTCTCTCTCTCTCTCTCTCTCTCTCTCTCTTATAAACATCTTCAGTTTGGCGTCATTCTCTGATTTCTTCACCATTGCGCATTAAGTGTCTGGAGGCCAAATACCTCCAGACACTTTTTACCATTTTTCCTTATTTAATTAAGTCTACCAAAGGGTTGAACGGTTTAAAAAATCAAACCACACGAACATAACCTTTGGGATCCTATGTTTGTGTGTGTTCATTAATCATCAGGACAGTTTGCACAGAATTATGTTCGTATAAAGCTGTGTGAAGACCATCTTATACCCTCTTGAGAATAGTGGCAGTCTTTAATATTACTTCTGGCTTATTCCGTGTAAGATTCTGCTTGTTTTTTCATCGTGCGGATCTTGTGCTGTTTACTCTAGAATCTGACTGGCTTCGTGTGATTTATGTCCGTGTACTTGTTCGAAGTTAGTTTTTAGCACTGTTTTTCTACCTCGTGTGTTTGGTCTTTAATGTGTGTGTGTGTGTGTGTGTGTGTGTGTGTGTGTGTGTGTGTGTTTGTGTTGATACGAGACAGGCAGACAGCTTACAGATACAGACAGAGACAGACTTACGGGCACAGACAGACTGACGGACACAGACAGAGACAGACAGACAGATAGCAGATATGTGTGTGTTGCATGTGAGTACTTTATGAGACAGGTAGACACGTAAACAGAAAGCATGATTATGACTGAGTGGATAATGTCTGTGTCTCGATGTAATGGTGTACTGTGCATGTCTGAGTTAGATCGGGCAAGTAACAGTGTGTGTATGTGTGTGTGTGTGTGTGTGTGTGTGTGTGTGTGTGTGTGTGTGTGTGTGTGTGTGTGTGTGTGTGTGTGTGTGTGTGTGTGTGCCCTTGGTTAGCGGAGTGACGATGGCTGGTTTTTGTGGTGTAGCCTCGCCCGACCTAGCCTGTCCAGCTGGCGCGTGGTGGTCAACATGGATGCAGTGTTGGGTCGCCTGGGTGCACGTGACCAACACCCTCACCACACCACATCACATCACACCACATCACGCCATCACTAAGCTCACCACACCACACTACACCACCACAGGCCATCCACATCATTATCACACCACCACCACGCCCTCCCATAACATCCCACCATCACCACTCTACACTCCCATCACATCTGTATACCACTCAGATCACGTATCACCATTCCCTCCAGCCACACCACTACACCACCACCACAACTCACAAGCTAACACTGCTACAGCACACTGCACCAAAACATCACACCAAACCAAATCGCACCACACCAGCACTCCCTCCCGCTACACCACGAGGCCACCTCCACATCACACCAGATCAAACCGCTACAGCACACCACACCACACCACATCTAGCCATATCACATTACACTACACCACAACACCACATCATTCCCACAATATAGCACACCAACACACCACAGCACACCACATCAAGCCATATCACACCACACCACACCACACCCTCCTTTGCACACTGACACCTTCACATCCTCCTACTAACTCCACCACAATCACACCCACCCCTTCTTGCTTCACTCTTACCGTACCATCACTTCATTTATGTTTATGGTCTCGTCATTTGATTTGACTAAGTTCTGATGAGACAGATATAACTGAATAACACCTGCTTATTATGCACAGCTTAGAAGTGGCCTTACGTATGAAAATGGTTATATACGTGTCTTAGTAATCCCTTCAGAGAAACGTTCTAAGTAGAATTATGTTTCTTTGCATTATATTATTTTATTCAATTTAAGGAATCTCTTGTGGTGAAGTAATCACTTCTTCTCGCTTTTCAAAGCTGAATCCAGAACTACCAATGACAGTTATAATAATTACCAGAGGCTGCAACAAATTGCCTCTTCAAGAACACCAACAGAGAAGCCAGACCCACTGAAAAGTAATCGCGTTGCCATGTAAGATTGCTCTTCATCCTTAGGGGTTCACTTTGTTTATAGTACATTAATATTTTTTGAGTGCTATTTATGTATTTTTTTATAACGGGATACTTTTTATTTGTAACCCATAAGGGGATCTGAGGATGAATTAGACACAACAAATGTATAATGAAGATGGGGAGATACAAAATCAGCCAAACTGGATGTTGCCCATGTGTGGCTAGGTCGGGATGCCTAGATTTCCTGTCGTCTTGATAACTGGAATTCAGCGGAAGGAGAGGCAAACTATCGCAAGCTCCTCCAGACTGACCTGCTGTGCAAAAGACTATAATTCTTTTACCTTAACTTGACTCAGATTTTCTTCCTTTAATAGCTTCTTTCCCGTAGTCCATGACAGAAAAAGACAATGTCACGCCTCTACATCCATTCCTTAGTCTGTTTGCTCAGGCTTTCTCCTCCAATTCCACCTTAGACGATTCTAGTGCTGTTCCTCCATCACTTCCCCCCTCTGACTTCCTCATGGCTGACATTAAAATTTCTTCAGCTAATGTATTTTCTGCCATCACTGGCCTCAATACTAACAAGCCATATGGGCCTGATGGAGTCTCTCCTGCTGTTCTCAAGAACTGTGCTGCTGTGCTTACATCCTGCCTAGGTAAACTCTTTCGCCTTTGTCTTTCAACATGTACCTTTCTTTCTTGGTGGAAGTTTGCTCTCATTCAGCCAGTCCCAAAGAAGGGTGATCATTCCCAACCCTCTAACTAACGTCCAATTGCTTTAATATCCTGTGTCTCTAAAGTTTTCAAGTCTATTCTTAACAGAAAATTTTTTAGAGCATCTTTCCTATTGCAACCTTCTTTCTGATCATCAATATGGGTTCCGTCAGGGACGCTCCACTGGCTATCTTCTCACCTACCTTTCAGACTCCTGGTCATCCTCCTTTCGGGACTTTGGCGAAAGCTTTGCCATTGCACTTGACATCTCAAAGGCTTTCGATCGAGTCTGGCATAAATCTTTAATTTCCAAACTGCCCTCTTACGGTTTCTATCCTTCTATCTGTGCCTTCATCTATAGCTTCCTTTCTGGTCGTTCTATAGCTGCTGTTGTACACGGCCATCATTCTTCTCCTAGATCTATCAACAGTGGTGTTCCTCAGGGCTCTGTCCTATCACCAACTCTCTTCCTTTTAGTCATCAATTATCTTCTAAACTGTACATCTAATCCTATCCATTCAAATCTGCTTTCAAGAGATTAGGTGTGCTAAGCCGACTCCTTTGCCTTCTTTACTCCTGCACAGTTGCTGACTTTATACACGGGTTTTATTCACCCCTGTTTAGAGTACAACTCTCATGTGTGGGGAGGCTCCCCACATACAGCTCTTCTTAATAGGGTGGAGTCAAAGGCTATTCGTCTCATTAACTCTCCTTCTCTTACTGGCTTCCTTTAACCTTTGTCTCTTCGCCGCACTGTTTCCTCTTTATCTCTTTTCTATCGCTACTTCAATGATCACTGCTTCTCCGAACTGTCTGCTTGCATCCCTCCACCTCTACGACGGGCGTGTAGCACCCGTCTAGGAACAAACTCTCATCCCTTTTCTGTCCAACTTTCTAATACAAGAATTAACCCTTACTCCCAGTCCTTCATTTATGCAACAGGTCAACTCTGGAACTGTCTCTCTTCTGTCTGTATTTCCTACTTTCTATGATCTCCAGTCTTTCAAACGCAATATGTTCAGGCATCTCGAAATGCATGGATCTTGAATTTGGCTCTCTTTTGTATTATTATTTTTTTTTTTCTTGGAAAGAACGTTAATGCGGACTCAGACTTTGGTTCCTTCTTCCTCGCATTAAAAAATAATATATATATATATATATATATATATATATATATATATATATATATATATATATATATAGTTTCCACCGTACACTATCCATACTATAGTGACAATATAAACAACAATCAAGTGAATAATCTTTGGCAGTATACCAAAGAGAAGGTTTTCTTTTTTCTCTATAAAGGCACTGGCACTCACAAATTCCAAGAGTTCGGAGCAAATCGAATCGACTCTGCCAAGATCAAAACAATGATAACTTCCCTCGCCCACAGCCTCAGTCGGCCCACTTATCTGACTGGACTCCCTCAACAAAAACCGACACTGTTTCTTGAGGAGTTTATGCTGCCTTAATGTGCTGGGAATTTCCAAGATGTTAAGCAGATATCAGTTAAATTACTCGAAAGTTTGTGTTGATTACTGCAGCATTCTGGGTGCCCATATGTATACGTAATGAACAATACATACAGAGTTGCGGGAGACCATCGATCTTCATCAGTCCAAGAATATCCCTCCATTAAGGTAGATTCAGAGCCTGGTAAGCATGTGTGATGTTTCTGAGGACTCTGCGACACATCTTTGACACAAGAGATGTCATAAACAGTTGGCTGAATGAATCCCTCTGGGGTAACGCCTCTCTCAGTGCAGTTCTTGTAGGCTGACTTCACACAAATGATGCCCCGTGGAGATTAGCCGCTTTATGATTAGAAGTATTTTCACATGTCAGTGTTGATTTTGCAACTATAAAACGACTGTACCATCTCATCAAGCAACACTGCCCAACAACCACTGATCATAAGGCAATATTCCTTGCTTATCAGCCCAACCTACCGTTTTCACAACCCAATGACTTGTTTCTTGAGTTAAATTTGCTTTCTGAGCCTCGGCACTTGAAAGTAAATGTCACAACGTATCACTCTAATCAGGAAAGAAAATGTATGATCAGTTTGTTCTAGCTGTTTTAACTTACATATTAGAGGTCTCGATTCTAACAAAAGATCATACAAACTTAAATTATCGAGGTTTGGAGGGAATGGAGGAAATATTTTCATGAATTATACGGAAGATGAAAAATAGTTTCTTGCATAATGAGAAATACAGAAATGGTTGATATAATCTCTACCTTAAAAGAAAACAGGCATGACTATCTGTTACCGAAGAATGGACAGGATGGATAACAGGACGGGAACCCAGAGGACGTGAGAGAGACAGAAGTGGGGAGGGCGTGGGAGAGGCAGAAATGCAGTGGGGAGGGCGCAGGAGAGGCAGAAAAGCAATGGGAAGGACGTGGGAGAACCAGAGGAGCAGTGGGACGGACGTGGGAAAGGCAGGAAAGCAGTGGGAGCGATGCAGGAGAGGCAGAGAAACAGTGGGGACGCGTGAGAGACAGAAAAGCAGTGGCAAAGGAAGTGGGAAAGGCAGAAAAGCAATGGGAGGGATATGGGAAAGGCAGAGAAACAGTGAGAAAGACGCAGTCCATATCATGTTTGCCGAACTGAGATGAAACAGGTTCCGTGCAAAAGGTCAGAGTGGAGTAGGTGTAAAGGGGTCTTCCTCAAACGGTCTGGCAGAGTATTTTGAGGATGAGGATATTGGTGACGATGACGGTGCCTAAAGAGCTCTAAGATAATGCTGGGTGATGTATCTAACCACCATAACAACAGGGAGTGGGGAGTACGCAATTTATTTGAACCTCAACGAGTTTTAATTTTCTGTGTTACATGTGAGATATTGTAAAGCAGCCAAGTTTACAAGCGATATCTTGAATATAAGGTTCTTTATCGTGTTTAGTACTTGACTCATTAGGAGACTAATTGTATGTTCCTAAACTGTTAACCAGTAGGAAAGCGACATTTTATTACTATTAATCCATCCACAGCCAGAAAATGATGCTGTTCAAAGTACTGGCCATTAGACACAGCAATGACTAATCGACCGTGAGACAGTAATCACCAGGCCACAAGGGAAAGCCTAAATTAAACCTGTGAATATTTAGAGCTATTGCAAATGCAGGTTTTAAAAATCCACCGCTAACGAATGTGCTGCGCAACAAAATCGAATACTTAGAGTTGGTTACTTAAAGTTCTTTGAGAAATTGAACGGAAAGAAATATTGTTTGATCTGCAATTAACCCCTTCACTACGATGGTTCTTCCTTAACCTTTCCAGTCCAGTGACATTAATTACATTATTCCTGCTTCTTTCAGACGACTTTATTCAACTCAGGAGAGGCTTTTCGAGCTGAAGAGGCTGGATATATCCTTAATTAACCCCTTCACTGCTAGATGTCTGTCCTCAGTTGAATGAAACCGTCTGGGGATAGCAAAGAATAAAATGAAAAAGTCTTCACTGGACTAGAGGGGTTACGCTATAGAGAATTTGTGTATCGGGGGTAATGATGGCCGTAACTGTCCTGAAAGGGACAATGGAGACACTCAAAATCTTTCCCAGTAACAGGATCCTCAAAGTTAAATAATACTGTCCACCAGCAAAGGCGTACAAAATAATCTGTAATCACAGTGAAATAATTAACTCCCTTTTTTGATGTTTTAATCTTGCAACTGCCAAATTATTTGAGTCAGATTACGAGAGACTACACCCAGACAGGAGGTGGAGGGAAGAGATTGAGAAATTTGCAGATAAAACGTGGCAGAGATTGGTTCAGTCAAGGAATACGTGGAGAAGGCTGAGGGAGGCCTTTGTTCAGCAGTGGACTTGTAATGGTTGATGATGATGATGATGACCGCTATTGATGCTATTGACGGCTCTGTCTAACGTCTTTAGTTTGAAAAGTCGCCAGATCCAAATAAAATCGTCTGCAAATAGCAAATTTGAAATAAAAATATATATGGGCTGAAAGGGTTTAAATTTATATCTATACTGAGGGCTGGTTCCAGCGGTTTGGAGAAGCGGGGAGGTGATTTCTAGCAGCATTACTATTTAATACATTTAAACAATTGACAATCAATTTATTAATATTTTACCAATTTTAAACACGGGAATAATAAAGAAAAAATTCAAGTACAGTAAAATATTTATTGCACATGTTTTGTTAAATACCAATGTTCTTTAAATATAGTATTTGGTCTGCCGAAAATAGACAAGAGTGTGCCCCCCCCACGTCCCCTCCCTCCACCTTCCCCCTCAAAACCGTGCCTGATACTAGAGACCAGCAACAGTGAAGGGTTTCTATCAGAGACCTTTAGTCACCCCAGAAGCACCATGATCAGTCACCAGTTTTCTTTGACGTGTCCACTACGATAAAGGTAAATGACAATTTATTCTTACTGGTGCCAGATGAGTTTATTACCCGTCCCCGCCCCTCCATTATTTTCACTCGGTTTGTTTGTCTGTCTGTCTGTCTGTTAACAACTTTACCCGAGAACTATTGGTACGATTTGGACTAAAATTACAGGGATGACGGGCTATGACCTTCTGATCACCTATTTAAATTTTGGTCCAAATTGGGCCAAGGCCCAGGCTGTAGGCTCCCCAAAAATTAAAATCTAATAAAAAAAAAAGAAAAACTCCGTATTTCCTTTCAAATTCGTCATATCGACATGAAACCAAAACCTAAAGGCGCATCTTTGAAATTTGCGTCCTATAACATACCTCTTTACATCAAGGGGGCCGCCCCCCAGTTTGCGGTAGGGGGACCACTGTCAGGTGGGTCAGGCCTAAAATTTCAAATGGGCTTAAAATCGTCAATTTTCACCAGAGTTACTTCAAATTTGATATTTGACATCTTTGAATAGATATCCTGTTGTGTTTATACGTTAGCACTAAAATGACTGACTGGAACAGGTTTGCTGTGCCTTGGCACTGCTTCTTGTTAAGCTTTAGAAAGACCTCCACCTTCAGATGGAAAGATCTGTCCTAAGCCGAACACAAACGTCTAGGGGCAGTAAAACAAAATACGTTATGTTGAAGGATTTCACAAAATGCAAGACGTCAAAATTTCCTAGTTTATTTTCCCTTCGTTCGTGTTCACCCGGCTGCGTCATTTCGATACTAGGATGGAAATACGATTGCTTTGTGTTGTATTTAGCGAAACGATTTTTTTTTTTTCTATCTCCAGGCTCTTATAATAAGCTCAGAATTGATTTTTGGAACTAGAGGAGTTACTTGTGGCATTCGTTAACCTCTTCCCTGCAAGAAGCCTCCCCTGAGCTGAATAAAACCGTACAGTGGCAACAGAAATATAATGTCCTCGGTGTGGTGGGTGTTAACTATTCTCGTGTCATCAATAGGCTTTAGTCCTCGCTTTCGTTTTACGTGGTGAAGCTGTTGCCCCCTCACAAGTGTCACTCAGTTGAACTCTCTCTCTCTCTCTCTCTCTCTCTCTCTCTCTCTCTCTCTCTCTCTCATGTTCAATTAAAGAGAGCCGTCTATGAGTAAATAAGGTTAATGAAGAATATACCTAACCCTTCCCGTTGCAAAAATTAATCATAAAGTAATCAGAGTCGACGTAAATAATGAGATCTAAAGAAAATTATTGGACTGAAGTGGTGATGGATTAAGTGGTGCGGATTATCACTTTCGCCTTCTCATTAACACCCAGGCTTTATGACTAACCCCCAGATATATAAAGTTGCCTATCGTTAGCTGAACTTAGACGCAAGAGTGCTTCCGACCAGGTGAGGGTTATGGGCAGTACCAACGCCCTCGAACTTTTGCGGTCACTTTGCTAAAAAAAAAAAAAAAAAAAAAAAAAACGCATGAAAGTAGTTTGAAAGCGATATTACTAGAGTTGCTTCGACCATGAGGGGAGTTAAAAGTGCTAATACTGACACCCTCTGGCTTCTATAAGGACTCACTCTCAGCTAAATAAAATCGTCTGGTATTAGCTTGACTAGAATATTCTTAGAGTTGTTTCGACCATGAGTGTTAATGGTGCTGATACTGACACCCTCTGGCTCCCAGGACTCACTCTCAGCCGAATAAAATCGTCTGGAACTGGCTAGAAAAAAATACAAGACAGCAGGCGACAGTGCGAGGGTTAAGCCATTCTACTTAAGCTACTGAAAGACGATTTTGCTCAGCCGGGCGAAAGTCTGTAGTTCTTCCACCTTAACCTCTTCCAGTTTTTCGTCCTTTGTCGGCTAATTCCCCGTAGCTCAGCAGCGGAAAAAGACATCACTGTGGCTCATCCTTACCATGGCGCTTCTTCGTGACTAGCATCGTATTTTAGTACCAGTCTACTGTCACACATTAGCGCTCGAGACAGAGAGTTGACATATTAAGGCCAAGTCAGAGTAAAAAAAAAAAAATTAAAATAAAAGCACAATAGTCAGAAAGCTCAAGAGGCTGAGTACAGTCTTTACCCTTTGACCCTTATAACTTTTTTCTTTTATTTATCTTCCTACTTGCAGACCATTTTTTTTTTTTCATTTTTGACCGAGCATATTGTACTGAAGAGGTTAATGAAAGTTATAATACCAATCCAGTTCGAAAAAGTGTATCCTAAACTAAAGACATTTTTTTAAGTTAAAAAAAAAAAAAAATTAAATATACGCCATCTGCTTTTAATGCCCAAGTTTCCCTCATTTGGATATAATAAAACTGAAATTACTCTGAATAAAATACCAAAAAAAAAAAAAAAAATAGAATTGCCAAAAATAATCCACTGAAATCAGCTTGGATGTAATACCAAAAACAATCGACTGAAAATACCCTGAATGAAATGCCGAGATAATATACGAGACTGAAATTACCCTGAATGAATACCTAAAACAATCCCTAAATTACCCTGAAAGATATAACAAAATAACAGACTAAAATGCCCTGAATTAAATACCAAAAACACAGCCAGTATTTAACTAGAAATACCCAAAAATTAACTAAAACGACTCTGAATACAATAAGAAATAGACTGAAATTACCTTGAATGAAAAACCGAAATTACAGACTAAAATCATCCAAAATGAAAGACCAGAATAACAGACTGAACATACCCTCAGCGAAATACCAAGATGCGTCCGTGGCAGTGAAAGTGCTATCGTAAATGTCTTCCTCCCTGACTGCTCTTCACATAATCATTACGCTGCGTCCCTATGAGCACATGTCCTCTACCACCAAATTGATAGGTTTTATGATGAGACGGAACAATGGTATTTATTATCCACCGTTACACCTGGCAAGGAAGGTTATTAGGCAAGGTTAACTTTCACGAACGCCAGATGAACTAACGGAAACATCTACAACTGCACAACAGAGTTTTAGAAATTGGCGTTTGGGGTGTTTGGACAGACGTAATCATAGTGATGCTGGTGATGATAATGTTGATGATGATGATGATGATTATGATAAGTAGTAGTGGCAGTAATATTTGTAGTAGTAGTAACAGTAGTGGTAGCTGTATACAATAAGGCTAGGCTGCTTACTCCATTCATTTAAGGCGTGAGAGTCAGACCCCCTTTCCCGGAATGATGTTACACTACCAGCAACCCCTACTACGTTAACTCGCGGATATAAACCCTTATACGCCACATCCAGTAAACGCACCTTAAATCACTAAACCACCAAGCATTCATTTGATTATATGGTTACCACCCAGCGCAGTAAATTTCTTAGGTCACTAGAAGCCGTTTGACTTGTCACTCAGTGTAAAGTAATTTTGAACTAGCGTTACATTTGGAGAGTGGATGGTCGGAGCCCCCGCCTAGCACAATGCAATAAAGCAATATTGAGTACGGTGTGGAGAGAAAGCTGAACCAAGTAAATTGGTACACGGTCCATGTTTGAAGGTGTGGAACGAGCTAGCTTCCAAATGATGTGTGTATGTCTGCTGTGGTTTAAATAATTTCCAGGATAACCTAGTTTCGGTACTCATTTTTTTTTCTTTTAGTGAAAGTGAGGGCGAACGCTGGAAAAAACCACTCAAGCAACATCTTTTCTATTTTCATTCGCTTTCCAGCGGTGTGCGTTGGTAGTGTACACCTCTTCACCCAACTCGGGTCCATCCTCTCAGAGGCAAACCATCTAAGTCCTTCCAGTCCCAGTTGTCTTCCCAGTTCATCTGAGGATATACAGTCATCAAGTTTTACCCCACATATCAACCACATCATTCTCATTTTCTTTCTTTCTTTCTTTTTTTTTTGTCATATTATATAGCCTTCTCCTCCTTTACTTTCCATGTTTCACTGCTAAAGATGTGGCACTCCTAACACAGGCATCAAACACTTTCCTTGCTCCGGACAATGAAAAATCCAAGATGTTTGTATGGGTAGAATTTCGCTAAGCTTATTCCATCCATTACTCACCCCTGCACTGACGCCCTTCACTGATACATCACTAAGGCGGCAAATTTTGTCCACACTCTCCATTGACTCATCCATCACCGCGGATCTTACTGGTCTATCATCAACAGGTCTGGCTACACTCCTACACCCACTACGCCGATAAAACACCGCCAAAAAAGCTGCCATACACCATACTACATATCATGTGTACCCTATATTTGCATCCAGGAGCTACAGAAAAATCCCACCCGCACCCTTCTTGCATAATAATGGTGATTGTTTTAGTGATGACAGTGATAATGACAATAGTGGTGGTTGCGTTAGTGATTGTTGTGGTAGTGATGACTGGTAACGGTGATATAGGTAATAATGATACTGGTAAACACGGAGAAGTAGCGATGATGGAAGTAGTGACAGTGGTAATAAAGAGGCGGCTGAAGAAGTGCAATTAGTGATAATGAGTGATGTTAGTGGTAATGGTGATCAGATTTTTTTTTTTTCTTGACAGTCCATTATGTCCTAGCCCTACAATGTCAGGTGTGTGTGTGTGTGTGTGTGTGCTCACCAGGCGGGGAAACCGTCATGTATTACGTATTGTACATGTTGATTCGAATCCCAAAGAAGCGGTTGGAATAATTTGGATGCATTCAGGAGAGTAACTGAGACTGAATATTTCGGCCATGAGAGGTTTAAAAAAGAATCCTCGTAATAGACAGCATAAACGAAAGTATCATAAGAAGAATATTTAAGAGAGCACGAATGCATTCAGTAAATCCGCCTTCGCAGTGAAGAGGTTAAGGGGAACACTGACTACTAAACCTATAATGCATATTCCTTGTCAGTAAATCCACTGAGCTCTCTCCCAGGTTGCTGTGTTCGGGTCACTTAATTACGACAGTGGTTTCACACACTTAAACCTGGACGCTGGTTTCCATTCTCTGTACAGTTTTTGCACTTTCTCTTATCCAGGCAAGCCCAGGTTAGATTGGGTTAGTTTTTTGTATCAGATTTGGTTAGTTTGTTAGTAAAGTTAAACTGTTAGTGCAAAAATGGTAAACAAAACGGAAATCTGCAGCCGGGACAGGCATGCGCACCACAACAGAATTTAAAAGATACAGGAAAATACCTCCGATAATCCTTTTTGTTCACATCTTTGGTATTTTGCAAGCCAGTTTCGTCTGACTCTGCCACATTCATATCGCTATGGCTAAAAAAGCGTCCATGGTCACTCTGATGGGGTGATTATAGGCTATAGAACCGCTATAAACTTACCTCTCTCCCCACCACAGATACAGTTATCTCGGTTTGATGCAGAGGAATTTACATTTTTTTTTATTCTTACGTAACTTGGGTTTATGCAATACTAAATCCGTATCATACTATATTTTCCACCCTACGGTTCTTTGGGTATAATTCGGTTCCATCCACATTCTGCATCTCACCAAGAATATGACAACGGGCAATGTTTATTCAGTATTTGCATCATCCGTTAGACACATCCAGTTTTGCGACCCTGATCAAAATGCAAACAAAATACTTTAGACTAAATAATTATGTAAGTTGCCAGGATTACTCTCTTTTGTTTTTTCACCTTGTCTGCTGAAACCTTGGATCCATTATAATTTATTAATTGTTTTCCCCAAGAAACGAAAGTTATTTTCCGAATTAAGCAATTATCATGACTTCATTAACAATCAAGTGTTCAGTTTTACCTTTCTCACGCCCAGTCAGTTCACACCAATATTATACACAGACTCTGACACCCAAACACACCCACTCTATCTCTTCGAGGTCTTCATACATACTGTAACTCTCCCTACAGACGCCCCATTCACATTCGTACATCGCCAGCATGGAGAAAAATTAATTCCAGTCTCTGCTCTCCCTTCACGGAAGAGATCAACTGAGTACTGTATTGATGTATCATGACGTATGAGTTAAATGCATGAAGTCAACAGTTCTGATTCTCTCTCTCTCTCTCTCTCTCTCTCTCTCTCTCTTTCTTTCTCTCTCTCTCTCTCTCTTTCTCTCTCTCTCTCTCTCTCTCTCTCTCTCTCTCTCTCTCTCTCTCTCATGTTTTTCAGTCGGCTTCCTCATCGTCTCACCTCCATCATCCGTTTTGGCTTTATGTTTTTCTCCTTTCCCTTTCTAATTATTTACAACGCCATCTTACACCGTGAACTCACTCAGATAAGATCTCTCTCTCTCTCTCTCTCTCTCTCTCTCTCTCTCTCTCTCTCTCTCTCTCTCTCTCATACCATTCCCTATCTTCTATCACAGGCTCTTCCATTCACACTACCTTCTCCTGTCCATGCTGATTCCCTCGTAACTATATTTTTCTTCTCCATAATATTCTCTGTCCTCTCACGGAAGCACATACCACTGTAACATTCCTAACTTCCTCCCACACCTCAGTGCATTCCCTGCCTATCGCACCCTAACTTCCACCCTCATTGTAAACACCACCACACCATTGCCTCACGATTCATATTCTTAGCTTCATCCCATAGCTCACATCATTTCTAACCTCCCATGCCGTAGCCTAGTACTTTTTAGCTTTCACATAGCACAACCTCGCCTCTTGTAACCTGTACTCTCTGATACATTTCCCATAAAAACTATATTGTTAACTTCCTGGTATATCATCCTTCATTCTTCACCTGTCTTTTTCCTGTATTTTATTTCATTTACTCGTATAACTTTTCTTCCTCCTGTATATTACTTCATTCCTAACCTGACATACCCTAACCTCCAGCTTTCTATTTTTTATGCCTTTCAGAACTATGACATACTGAAATTTATTCTATCTTATACCTAGACGATCAAACTAAATTAAGGAAGGAATGGCATAGTGCTGAGGGAAGAGACAATTTTGATTCATCTACTCAGTCCATTATGTTTTATATATTTCATTCCAGTTTTTCTTCTCGCAGTGAAGGGTCAAAGCATTCTCAGATAACCTGTTCAGTACTATGGAGGTTTTGTTTTCATCTGACGAAATCAGGGTGCTCTCATCAGGTGAAAACTAAGTCGTGGTTGCATAAAATTCAATAAGCTTAAGTTATGAGGTAACAACGAGTCTCCTTGGTTATTAGTCATATACAGTATACATCCTTCAGTTTGATTATACCCCGGCTACCTACTAAGCTGATTATATGACCAAAATTTATCTTTGTTCTTGGATCCACCAGACTATGTTATTTACCTCAGGAGATGTTGTTCTTAGTGTATTGGTGAATATTCCCCTACCCTAACCTCAGACCCGCCTACCTACCCACCAGATTCACAGCAGCGCCGGTGATAAAGATTGTGGTGATGTATATAAGCCGAGCGGATCTGATTCTATCTCTGCACTGATGTCTGCCCTGGCGTGTCTATCTCTGCAACCTGGCCAAGTCTACCGTGTCTATCTGTGCAACTTTGCCAAATGTCGCGACGCCTGGCTCCACCTCGCTGCACTCCTCCCCTTCCTCTCTCTCTCTTTCTCTCTCTCTCTCTCTCTCTCTCTCTCTCTCTCTCTCTCTCTCTCTCTCTCTCTCTCTCTTTCTCTCTCTTCCTTTTTCTCTCCTGTGGTCCATTCCTCCGTTTCTTCCCAGCGGCACGCCTTATTTAACTCTCTTGACTCAGACATGCCTTGCCTCCATTTCCCTTGCCTTCCGTCTCCTCTGCTCCTGAGACCACCTGCTTCTCTCTCTCTCTCTCTCTCTCTCTCTCTCTCTCTCTCTCTCTCTCTCTCTCTCTCTCTCTCTCGCTTAGAAACAGTTGTCATCTAAGCTACTGATGTTTATATTCTAGCCTATTCTAGGCCACTCACCTTAAATATCAACATACCCATCTCCTCTACCCAGCCATCTGTCAGTCATCCCACCTACCTGCCTGCCTATCTACCTATTTATACCTACTTACCTAGCCACCAGAGTCTTGATCTTAATCGACCAGCGCATCATAAATTACTTCCCCCTGCAGCTTCATTTTTCCCGAACCTCTTATTTATTAATGGTCCTGCAGCCTCGCCTGTTCGTGTCCCTTGATTTATTCACGTCGGGGAATTTATGCAGCGAGTAGACGGATTTGTTTTGCCTTAGTGTGCCTCTTATCTTGCTGACAAATATAGGAGGCACACAAGGCGACGCTTACGGTACCTCTGGTGAGCAAGAGAATTATTGCCATTTGGAGGAAAAATTGCTGCATTTGTGATAGATAGATGGATAGATAGATAGAGGGATATAGATATACAGACAGAAAACAGTGGTGTTCTGCTGGGTACTCTTCTTTCACACCCTCTCATGATCACTTCCTTCTATGCAACAATAGTCTTCTAAGCTTTACATTTAATTCAGTGTACTTTACTGTATATTGTTCATTAATTTCACTTTTCATTTTTTTAATAACTGCTTCAAGCGACCATCATAACAGTTATAAAGAAATCTATGCAAAGAGGGTATGGCACACTTGCATACTAACTGGCTTACTAGTATTGAATGATAAAATATTGTTTTCTAAATAAGCAGGATATAGTGAGCAGATTCCGTGCCTTCGTCAAATTTGCATTATGACAGACTCCTTACCGAAGACTTATTTTCAGTGTGTGTGTGGGGGGGAGGGGCGGGGGTGAAATCATATGACCTATCTATTCATTCTCTTTCCTCCCCACACTCTTTGTCCATCTCTCACGCATGAGTTACCTGGCATACCATAAGTTTGTATACTTGTCTGGTCATCTCAGGATCAGCCTTCCTCCTTACTCTTCCCACAGCCTCATGTCTCCCGGGCCCAGTGTGGCCAGGCATCTTAAAATGTGAGGTTCATTATTTTAACACTGCTTTGCTCGACTTTCTTGGTGAAGATATATTCCGAAGGCGTCCAGTCATGTATACCGACATTTTTTACTATCTTTCATGGTGATACAACAAATAAAATTATGGATGATGGATATAATTCAGTTACGACAAGTAGAAAAATTCATGTTTTTATATGTACCCAAGATATGTGTACAGTTTATGTGATCATGCGGGCTTGTGCTGTTACTACCTAAGGGCTGGTGTGGGCGTAGTCATTGGGTGGAAGGGTGGAGATGATGGTGGGTAGAAAGGTGGGGGAGAGGATGGGTGTGTTCTTGTGTTTGTGCTCGTATATCCTTAGACGGCTTGCACAGGCTTGATTTTTGCGCCACAGATGGAGCTCATGCAGAATTTAATAAACGTGTATGTTATGTTTAACTATTCTCAGCTTTTTTTATCGAGACGAAAATGCACTTGATAGACTGGTGATGATTGGCTGAATACAACATGTCCGAATAACATCTCTGTATTTCAAATAATTGGCGGTGATGTGAATCGAAACCCAAATACAACAATGTTATTCGGACATGTTGCATTCAGCCAATCATCACCAATCTGTCAAGTGCATCTTCACCTCGATAATATTATAAAAAAAAATGAGTATAGTAGCTTTATTCGTATCAACAATTTGCATCTACGAGTGTACTGCAGTAAGCTCGTAGTGTCATGAGATTTTGATCACTCACTGACTCCGCACCCGCCGATCTTGAGACAACTGTTACACCACTCCATGTATATTTTTATACACTTAAGAGACAGCTCAGAAACATTACTTCGATACCTATAAACTCATGAGGAGTAGTTGTACATATTGCTTCTTTATTCTAATACTGTAATTTATTTATTTTCTGCCATGGCTATTTTCGACCACCATGAACATGCAGAAAGAAGGAAATGAAGGTCTTGATTGTGTTTAACGGAAAAGCAAAACATTCACCATATTTCGAACATAAAGGTGACGAGCAATCAGAAAGCAGTGTAAAAAGATCATCATTGGAGGATCCCTGGCTAAACCTATACTGACGGTTAGAAAAAAGGTTATGAGAAGATGTCTCTTATTTACCCTACCAGTGTTTGGTTCATAAACTTGAGATATAGACACAGACATCGTTCTTTGAGACCGAAAAAATGAGAGGAAATTTCCAGCAAGAAGGAAATGTACAAGTTACCAAGACAGAGATGATAGTCTTTGTTATGGCAGTTTTCATCACGTAAACACTTTCTTGACAGCAACAGGAAGGACCCCATCAGGACTTTTTTGACTTCTTAGTACTGTGGCCAGATAAGTCAGAAAGAACATTTTCAGGAGAATCTTTAGCATTAGACATGCTTTAGAAACAGCACCGGACACAGCCATGATAGAATAAAAGGCAGAAGTTTGAGCCGAGTTCAGCTTTTGTTGGAGTAAGAGACAACAACCGCATCATCCAGGTAGAAAACAGAAAACAGGAAGCTAAAACTGTCTAAGAGGTCCTTTACGAAGTTACCAAAAACATAGGGAAGATCTAGATTTTGAAAGAATTATCTGATGAACTACTGCACAAGTTGAATTTGCGAGTATTCCCCTCTGTTGGAAATCATATTCCATTTGTCTAAAACTGTGTCCTGTGAGGAGGCTGTATTGTTAGTGTTACCTAGGACGGTATACTTTTTAGACATGATAATAAAAGCTATGGTGCTTGTTTCGAAGGCGGGTCCCTGTTTCTTTCCTAGCATAATATGTGTAATATTTATATAATGGCCCTTTCGATCTTGACTGTCGGTGTGGATTAAGTATACATAACTCTGACATTGACCTTTGACCAGTGACTTGGAAAGCACGTGACGAAATTTGGGTACGTTACCATTATCTCAGTCTGAGGCGCCGTGCCCGTTTGCGGTCAGTGAGCACTGGATGGTTGATTTGGACAGAAAAAGCGGCACCTTCAACCTTCGTCGGTTATTGGCCCAGTTGATATCCAGATCGCATATAACCGTAGGTGACACAAAAACATCTCCATCATCCTAGAGATCTATTTTGGCCATTCTTGTTATGGTTAATGTCACTCGGGTAACGTTAGTCGCCTACAAAGACAACCAGACTTGTTTTTGTACCTTACCTTACCTTACCGTTTTGCCAGTCAAGCGACGTTGGCGACCATGGAGAGCCATTCTTCCCTCCCATGCGCCACTCTCACAAATTTCCGCCACACTCCATCTTTCGTCAGTATCATTCAGGAGACTGTCCATGTACTTAAGTCTTTGCTTCTTGCCCTCGTACCCTCCACTCTTCCCTACAGACAGCCACTCTCAAAGCCTTTGTCCCGTATGACATGGCCTAAGAACTTCAGCTGTCTTCTTCTGATACACTTCAGTAAACTTCTCTCAGTACCCGCTCTTCTTAATAATTCCTCATTTGTGACCCGATCTGTCCAAGGAATTTTTAACATTCTTCTTATAAACCACATTTCCACAGCTTCCAGACTCTTTTTCATTTTTTGGGTTATCGTCCATGTTTCGCATCCGTAAAGCAATGTTGACCACACGAAACATTTTAACATCCTCATTCTAATCTCTAAACTCATACTCATGCTAGTTAAAAGCCTGTTTAATTCTCCTGAAGGCAGCTTTTGCACTTGCTATTCGCCTTCTTATCTCTTCTTCACATTTCGAATCCTCTGAGATCAGAGTCCCTACATATTTAAAAGTGCTTGTCTGCTTTACTTGTCTTCCCTGCAGATTTATGCTCACTCTCAACCGCTCTCTTCTCTTGGTTACTCCCATAGAGGTAGGATTAGGGTAGAGTCGGCGTGAGAAGGCTCCGGTAAAGCCAGAGAACTGTCAAACGGCCATATTGGTCAAGTCAAGAGGTCACGGCAACACCTACTTGACGAAGAAGATTGCTGTGCACTCCTACCTCTATGGCTGTGCCCATAGAGGTAAGAGTCCTAATCCTACCTCCGTGGGTGTGGCCATGAGATTATTAAGCCTTTAATACCTCCAGCTGTGTGTCCACCTGGTATTCTTCAGGGAGAATGCTAGAAACAAAGTAGACTTCATTCTACCTCTGGTTTTAGTTGTAGTTCAGCTGTGGGTGTGAGACGTTCTGTCCCAAGTTGTAACTCACCATCAAATAACCTAAGTCTCCAAAAATGCCCACCACCTGTGCCGCATTTGGGTGTAAAGAAAGAGGAGATAAGAAATCTGACCCATCCATTACATTTCACCGGTGAGTATCTTTAGAGTGAATTATAATTTGTAAGTGTACATTATGTATATGACTGGAGTTAGTAGTCAAGCTGAATATTATATAGAATAATAGATATAAACTTTTTTCATAATGTGCTGATGTATATTATTTTAAATCATTTATCTGTCTTCCATCCTTCATTTTACCATATGTTCTTAAATGCTTCCTTTTTTTTCATTCATTAACTACTCTCTTTTCTCCTTCCATTCATAACCTACTTTCTTCCTCATTTTTTCTGTTTGCAACTAAGAAAACACTCGCGCCTGGTCAACGGAACCAAGTCAGACAGCTGTCAAAGGGGTCGCCGCCATGTTGGTCGAGTCAGGTCTGTCGGCCTCACTCTGACCTACCCGTGGTTAATCCCTTATGCGCCTCTACCTACTCCTACCTCTATGGTTACTCCCATTGTCTCCATCTTCTTTTGATTAACCTTCAGGCCTCTCCTCAGACATGCTTCATGCAATGCATCTACCAACCTCAGCAACTTTTCTTCCGAATCAGCCACCAAAACAGTGTCATCTGCATATCTAATATTATTCATATTCCGTCCCCCAGTACTTATTCCAGCCAGTTCTTCCAAATCTGTCATACACTTTTGTCCATACAGGGAAACTAAATCTGGAGACAGGACACATCCCTGCCTCACTCCTCTCCGTATGTCAACCCAATCTGTCTTCTGGTCTTCTATTCTCATTACTGCCTTTTGTACACTGAACCCAAAATACTGAACTGATAAGCACAGGAACTGAAACAAACACAATTAATTTTATCCCCCAAGTAAAAAC
This sequence comes from Coenobita brevimanus, assembly GCF_032717465.1. Classification (NCBI taxonomy): domain Eukaryota; kingdom Metazoa; phylum Arthropoda; class Malacostraca; order Decapoda; family Coenobitidae; genus Coenobita; species Coenobita brevimanus. Next base: position 4,226,573 of record NC_137049.1, read on the forward strand.
AGTCATTTATATATGAACCCTTTAGGTACCCAGGGAGGCGTGGGGAGGGGGGCAAACTAGGCAACTTTAATCCATATCATTTCAAGTCGTAAGATAGAAAAGCTTTCTGGCACTACTTGGATCCGGACCGTGGCGTGTTGGTGCTCAGCTTCCTCTGTCCAGAACTCTGCCACGCTTAGTTTACTGCCCTCCTAGTCTAAGTTGTTGACTAACCATATAATCTTTATTTTCATAAGACTGTGTTGTATGTTTTTGTTGCCTTGTTAGATCACAACAATTAAATCATATGAGTGAAAAAGGCACTGTTGTGACGGTTCTCTTACATTTGTTCTTTCCTGTTTTAATTTCTGGGCCCCTCTCACCCTGCGTATTAGTGGGTATGTGGTTATTTCGTTGATAGTGATTATGATGATAATGATAATGGTGGTGAAAATTAACAGGGTGCATTTATAGAACTGCTAAAACAGGCGTAAATACGGTGTGTGACACAGAAAATATTATACAGCATGATTCAGTAGAATATTCTAAACATTTCAGGCATCAATATCATGGCCATAATCATCATTACTATCATCATCACCATGATCATCTTCATCATAACTCAATTTTTCCTTCTTGGTATGGCTTGAGAGAACTGTAATTTGTATCTCATGTGCTGTGTGGTGCGTTTGCTACTGCTATGTCCATTACACCAGAACAGTAAAGCTGTTTCCTGCCAGATCCTCTATTAAACACAACTAACTTATATGAAATACATATTTCACACACATCACTAAAGGGGACGGGATGGTGGGGAGGGGGATGTGGAAAAGGGGAGGAGGAGGACGACGTGGAGTGGCAAGCAATCTCCCTCCACCATCACTGGTCCACTGACTCATGTTTGTTGGTACCAAAACTCCTGCCTGCCCCGACCCTCTGCTGAAGATACTCGCTCCAGCTGCCAACTTCCGAAGGTCGCCAAGTGCCTGATTTAGTATATAAGTTTGCTGTGCATTTGTCTTCTTTCTGTTATTAGACAGACAGACAGACAGACAGACAGATGTAGATATACTGTAGATATAGATATAGATAGATAGATAGACAGATGTAGATATACTGTAGATATAGATATGGATAGATAGATAGACAATAGATAGATACAGATACATTGATACATACATACATTATTTCTTAATTTATGGATGTTCATGGAAGGCTGCTGATTGCCACAGTACCACAATGATGACAACAGTGGTGGCGACAGGCGCCGGACTGGCTAACGTAATACAATCGGTCCCTCGGCAACCTAGCAACTCAATGACAAATACGTTTCTAAGTCCGGCCCCTGGGAGGGTCTGGCAAAGAGGAGTGATATGTAGTCCCACTCAAATCCGGTATAGTTGCCTATTACGACACGCGAAGATTGCGACTCGAGATAACTTTTCTATTCAACTTACAGTAAAAAGAGGAAGGTAAGATATGTATTGTACACTAACAATATACAACAAATCCCATATCATCCCCTTGGAGATGTAGAGGCCCGAGGCTAGACTAGCGTAGTCCAGTACATTAGAGTTAAATTTAAACACAGTCAAGAATCAATAGTCAAGATGTATGTCATGAACTTCCTTTAAACAGTTTAATCACTCAAGTAAGAGAGAAATTCAGAGTAAACTTCACACCAGTCTAAAGAAAATGCAGAGAAGAATTTCCTTTTTATCACAACTGCTTTGAACGGTAATGGTTCTGCATCATAAGGCTTGGTTGTGGTAGATAAGATTAAATTGGCAGTGGCGTCAATCCTAGTGCAAGTAGTTAAGCATCAAAGTGTGGGGAAAATAAACATACCTAAGAGCGGTTCATTGCTATATGCAGGTGGCTGGTTTGCTTCAGCTGATAGTGCAGTGTGCCTGACACAGAATCAACAAATTATTCTATTAACCCTGTGTGGGGCAAGTGATCGGTAAGACATTTCAGTCCAGCCACTACCTGACGATTTTATTCGACTGAGGAAAAAAAAAAAAATGCCTGATAAGAGTTGAGATAATCAGGTGAGCAGTTTTATCAGAGTATGCTCTTCTTGCATGACTTATAACAATTAAAAAAAAAAATGAAAAGATTTAAGTAGACGAACCTGCTTGTCAGTCACAGCCGATAGCATTCTACTTTCCTAAATTTCCATTTCTAAATAAAACTTAGGCTGATGCATCAATGTCATGATATATACAAAACTTGAACCACATACTATGAGCTTCTGTCCTTTTCTTTTATGAGAGAACTTGTGTCACAAGGTAAAGGTCATAATATAATCAATATGCTTCATTACTACTGGCTGACCTTAATAAGTTTGCTATTCAGTGTTTCTTTTATTTCTTAGATAGTCTGCATGAGATCTTAAGGCCTGAAAAATTCTGTATCTGATTCCTTTTCGATGATCCGAGTAGATCAAAGAGGCAGTCAGACCTCACGGCGTCACGTGCATGATGTCAAACCAACAATTTATTGATACCGACATTAGCTGCAACATAAAAAAAAAAATGGCCATTATAGAAACTAACAGTGCACTATTTGAGAACCTGAGTTGCCTGAAAACCTAAACTGCGTCAGAAAAAATCAGACAAGTCACACGAGAACCACCATTTTACTCTCCTGTTCGGCCACCTTAACTTGGCGGATATAGTTGTTCTTTTTTTAGATTATTTCATGTACCTCGGTGGCAAAATATAGCAATACTGAGGCTCCATATCTTTTCCTCCATTACTTGTTCTTGAACAGCATCATTCATCAGTGTTACTATCTTGTTACAGCTAAGAATTTAAGATGGAAAGATGGCAATTTTAGGCCACGTTAAAGTACGAGTATAGTATCGTTCATGAATCCTCTATCCACCACCTCACCCCATTCCTCTTCCTCTTCTTCTTCCACGGGGTGCACTCTTCCCTCCCCATCCCACTCTCCCATCCCTTCGCCGGCTGGCCTTTGACCGTCACGTTAAAGGTTACGAACCAGGCCACGTGACCTCCTGACCCCGTGACATTATGGAATCCAACTCGGCCTCGTCCAGACAAACACTTCTACCCAGCGATCTGACGTCAGGTGTACCCAGATACATGCCAGCATTCCTTCAAACTCCATTACTGTTTACCTTTTGCTCCGGCTCTTCTTATACTTTTCCGTAACTTGACAGAAAGGGATATTTGTTTTCGATTATTTCCTCTGTATGATATTTAGATTAGATGCACTTCATGAACATTTACAGAGCTCTCTCATGAATGGCAAAGCGGCACTTCTGATTTTGCCTGGATATGTATATACCAGACAATTTCTATCTACGCACGAATTTTCATTTTTAGCTTTTTTTTTTTCGCACCATATACAACAGACAGGGTGTTAATACTGATAGCTTCTGGTCACTTCGAGGAATATGCTGTGCTGAGGTCTCGAAATTTGTGGCTAAGGAGTCCAGCATGCCTTGGTTTGCGCGCCAAAGTTATATTCTTAGGAGGATCAGAGATTGTTGGAGCTGTGGCGATCCAGGTCTTAAGGTATCTGATTTTCATGCTGAACTGTAAGAGTATGCCAGTCAGTGTGAATACCATCCCGAATTACGGTTTTAGAGTACTGAATATGACGCCATCATTGAAATAATAGATAACCAAGATATAAGAGTGAGGTTGCAGGTAGGAAAACAGAAGACCTTGAGTGAGATGACTATATTGTGTAAGCTGATTTGCTCTAACATATTTTCTCCTGATATAGAGAGACTGTACATGATGACAGACTGAGAATAATATGAAATACTTGATCATTTTTCTCTCTGAGGCATGCCATTCAGGACAAGACACTTAGAATTTATGCCCCACAGATTTTTGCTATATTATTAATGAAAAAAATACGATACAGGAACACAAAGGAAACGTATTTTAGTGAACATTTATCGCTAGAAATGAAAATAAAATGTCAGTGACGCAAAGATTCGTCTGCAATACCTTCCGGTCCACCTCTTCTCCCCATGCCCCGCTCCTCTCCCCACTTTCTGCTCCCTCACCTCTTTCCCCTCTCATCCTCCTCCCCCCTCCTCGTCCTCATCATTCATCTCTCCCACGACCTCCTCTCTGATGTGATGATAAGAAAATTCTGGATCAAGCACGAAGCGCAGTATTTCTTCTCATTGATAACAGGGAAATTATGCATTCATTTATACTCTAAACTTTTATCAGAAAGTGTTTTACATTTTTTGCTTAATATGGGAGGATTTCTTACGAGCTACATTATACAATTACACATTTCTTTGTCGTAAAAGAGCTTTATGTATCCAACTCAGTTAATCCTCATGATCCTTTGCATGAATAAATACAGGTGATCGTCTGCAGGTATATGGGCTCCTGATCTAAGATTCACAAATTTACTTTTTTCCGTCATAACCAGGAGATATTTTGTGCAGGATGGACGATGACAGAAAGAAATGTGAATATTCTTTTCTCTTATTCTTCCTGTAAAAGCAAATCCTAGCTACGAGAGGGATATTAATGTAGGTTTATTTGCGTATCTCAGCTGATTTTTCGTGGACGGTAGTTACTAGAAATATAAACACAGTATTCTAGGACGCAATGGATATCTCGTAACACCTCTCTCTCGGTGATTTATTCTGCATATTACGCTTCTATATCCTCTTGTATGTTATGGATGCAAACAATTTCTGTACTAAAAAAAAAAAAATACATGGTAAAATAGAATATCAACGCGTTGTTTATATAATGAATCGTTGAAAGATGCTACGAGGCCTATAGTGCCACTTATGATAAAGCCCAAAGAACTGCATATCATAGTAAATAAACTTGTCGGGTGATGGAAGCTTCCCAAAAAAAAAGAAAAAAAATCATCGGTAACGGAAGCTTAACCAAAAAAGTAATCGGGTAACAGAAACTTACAAAAAAAAAAAAAAAGGAAAAAAGGAAATCATCAGCTAACGGAAGCTTGACCAAAAAAATAAGAGGGTAACGGGAACTTGTAAAAAAAAAAAAAAAAAAACGAAAAAAGGAAATCGTCGGGTAACAAAAGCTTGACCAAAAAAAATAATCGGGTAACGGAAACTTGTAAAAAAAAAAAAAAAAAATCATCAGGTAAAAAAAGTTTGTTTCCCCTCAAAATCATCAGGTAATGGAAGCTTGCACAAGACATCCGATCATTTACGCCCGTATTCTCGTCGGTTGAGGAAGCTCCCTAACGCCTCTTCCTAAGCGATTTATTTTGCTTATTACACCATACCGTCCTCCTGTGTGTTGCTTGAATCATTCTAATATCTATCTATCTATCTATTGCCAGACGCCTTAATCCCGCACGGGGTGGCCACAAACAAATCGCCTCCACGTCACCCTGTCCCCCGCCATTTCACTGCCTTGCTCCCAATTCACACCCTTCTCTCTCATATACTTCTCCACTCCATCCCTCCATCTCATCCTCGGCCTCCCCTTCCCTCTTCCCCCCCTCCACCTCACTCACATACAGTCTCCTCGTCAGCTTCTCACCCTCGATGCTCTCGACATGACCAAACCACCTCAGTGTGTTCCTCCTAACGCTTCCTATCACATCCATATCCACACCACAATGCTCCTTTATATCCTCATTTGTCAGTCTGTCTCTCCATGTGACTCCACACACTCCTCTTAAATAACTCATTTCCACTGCTACTTGTGTCCTTCCAACAACGTCCAAGCTTCACTTCCATACGTTAGAGCTGGTATCACTATACTGTCATGTAGTAACTTTCTCACTTCCATGCTCACTTCCCTGTTTCTTATCACTGTTTTCAAGGAACCAGCAACCCTTCTTCCTTGTTGTACCCTTTCAAGCACTTCATCCTCCAAACTTCCATCCTTACTCATCACACTCCCCAAGTACTTAAGCGCACTCACATTTTCCATTTCCTCACCATCCAACCTTAATGTACATTCACAGACTTGCCCTCTCTCAAAGACCATCACTTAACTCGTCCCCGCAAAACACCTAGGGATTTTATTTAACCAATGGGAAAAAATCACATAAAAAGAGTCTATTTCTCCATTAATCCATTAGCCTTTCCATTACGATTGTTTTTATGCAAGAAAGAAGGTACCAAAGGCCAGGGGCCCGGCAATTGTACCCTCCATGGAAAAACAAAAACAAGATAAGAGAGAGCCAAATTCAAGATCCGTTCATTTCGAGATGCCTGGACACTGCGTTTGAGAGACTGGAGATCATAGACAGAAGGAAATGCAGACACAGGGAGACAGTTCCAGAGTCATCTATAAAAAGTAAAATCGTCTGGTAACTGCAGGATTATAACGAACGCTTGATCCTTGAGCTGACAGAAGTAATTTTGTTTTTACAGCACACTGGGCCATATTGTTACGATTATTTATTATCGTCTCCTGTTGTATTATTCTCTGTATTATTCTGTTGTATTAGTCTTCATGCTGTTGTATTATTATTTGTATTATCCTGGTGTCCTTTTCTCTGTATTATTTTCCGTTGTTGCTGTATCTCTCTCTCTCTCTCTCTCTCTCTCTCTCTCTCTCTCTCTCTCTCTCTCTCACACACACACACACACCAGGTCAGGCCTCTCTCATGACCCCCCTCAAGACACAGTTATATTGAAGGTTCCTCAGACCGGGGTTCCTCAAGCGTGTACAGTCAAGCAAAAATTCTGTCGCCTCTCTTGTATTTCACTCCATGCACTTTGTAAACCAGTGTGTTGAATCCGTAGCAACCGACACTGATGACCTCATTTGGCCTGAGATTAGTCATAAGGTCATTTGCTCCAGGTCCAGCACAATAACTGAAGCCCTTGAAGAGACAGAAATTAATATTGACAAAGCTTTTGATACCGACTGTACTTTCTTCCTTCAACCATTTCAACCCGGTGACGTGCTTTATTTTTTGCTCTCTCCAGACGATTTTATTCAGCTTGAGAGATTTTGGAAGTGGAGGGGTTATATGGAGCCTTAATCAAACCATTCACCATGCGAGATTTTTCCTGTGTTTCTTAAAAAGGGAGATAGCATGAGAGTGTAAATGGACCTCGCCGTAATGAAAGGGTTAATTCTCTCTCTCTCTCTCTCTCTCTCTCTCTCTCTCTCTCTCTCTCTCTCTCTCTCTCTCTCTCTCTCTCTCTCTCAACCCCTTGGCTTTGATGCCGTGTCTTATATTTAGTTCTTGAGGGAATCTCCCTAACACCTCTTCCTTAGTGATTTATTTTTGGATGTGACTGGTTAATATCCTTTTGTACATTATTTATCCAAAAGTAAGACTACATTGGAGGGATTTATATAACACAGGAGGACAGTTAGAGGAAATAAATAAACTAAATCGCATAGGAAAAGATGTTAGGGAGCTTCCTCAACCGACAAGAATAAGGGCCTAGATAAAAGCCTTCATAAATCTCCTGCATTACTAGGGACTCTTCTTAACTGAGGAATGTAATGTCAGAAAAACTCAGGAATAAAAAAATAATTATGTTTGCTAATTCCATATATTTACCCTCCGTCTTTTCTTTATTTTGTTTTGTCTCTCATCTATTCTTCCATATCTTTGCCTCTTTTATCGTTCTGTCTTTCCTCTATCTCTCGACTTCATTCTCATCTTTCTTTGTGCCTTCCTTTCTCTTTGCTTTCTTCTGTCTTGTACCTGTCCAGTCATTCACCCCAGTGCAAATGTTTCGCTCTCCTTCCTCCATCTTTTTCTCTCTGAACATCTCTGCTAATCGACCTCCCCCTCCCTCTTTCCCCACATTGTCTCATCTCGTCGATTCTTGTACTCATTTTTTCTTCCTCTCTCCCCATCTCCCCCTCCCCACTTCACCTCTTCCCCATACTGTATTTCCCATCTCATCTCTACGATTCTTCCTTATTTTTTGTTTACCCTCCCCATCTCCCCCTCCCTCTCTCCACCCCCTTTTTACCCCCTTCACGCAGAGTATATAAGCCCACAAGCCCATCTCATTTCCACCATACCATCAACTCTTCTCCATCCCTCCATTTCCTGGGAGTATCGTGTTTACATTTGTTGAGAACAGACGAGGTGTCCCATCCCTCTCAGTTCCCACACCTGAAGTCCAATCTTAGTCGCCTGTTCAGCGTTCATCTTAGTCCATCGTCATGAAGCTTATTGTGAGTCTTCCCTTTACATCCAGTTATAGACCCATCTCGACATAACATACTATTGGAAGAACACATTCGTGATGAACTCTTTCTGGACGAGGGGTGTCTTTAATAGTTTACTCTGTTATCACCGTAAGATTGTATTAAGCTTAGGAATGGCTTACCGTTTTGTTTTAGCGCCAAGTACTGCGTCGTGCTTCAATTATTTTATCATTAGTAAATAACCTTATTCAGGTTTTCTCCCTTGTCAAACACTTCAATTCAACCTTTTAATACGTTCACCCAGAGGACGTCTTTGTATTCGGTTCTTCTGGTGTCAGATGATTTTACTCAACTAGGGAGAGATCCATCTGGGCGAAGGAGTTAAAGAAAAAACTTCTGAGTTACGCGCAACTAGAACGTTGTGTCCACATATCTGAAAGAATATCGGAAACTGTACTAAACGTATACGTGATCGAGACATAATTGTTTGGTCTTTTATCAGCATTAATCTCCACTCTTACTCCATACTCAGTGAGTAGTGTCAGCAGTCCGTTGCCCCTTTCTGCCTCAGTACACCCTGCGTCCACTCCATAAAGTAACATCCGTGGCCACTGCGAGACAAGCCAAGCATCGCCAGGGCGCACACAAAGCGGTTGATATCTTAAAAGCATTTAGGGTTCAGATTCATCACAATAATGACTTTTTTATTGTATTTATTTAGTTGGTTGGTCAGTAGTTAGTTATTTTGTGAATGCCAATCTGTATGCACGGTTCATATGACAGTTACCATGTTTTTTTGTTTTTTTTTCACGAGTCACAAACACCTCAAACACCTTACAACGCTGAGTGCTCCTGTGAAATTTCGTCTACCAGCTGCATCCCTCTCATGGTTTTATCTTTCGAATTTCATTCCAGCTAATTCAGAATGATTTTACACCGCTGAAAGTTTGGATAAGAGCCTAAAACTATCAACGTGGGTATCGTTAACCCCTTCATATTGGGATAGCTCTAGTTTTGTGTTCCAGCTGACGCCAGATGTCCAGATGTTTCAATTCAGTTGAGAGTTAGTATTAGGAATCTGAGAGATAAGCATCTTTCATCACACTTACTTTATTCAGTCTTTCCAGTCACATTTTTAACTTTCTGGAAATTAAAGATTACCAACAAACTCATTGTTATCCTAGAACATCACATGCTATTATTTAAGGTATGAGAACAAGTAAAAAAAATGGTCCTTGTATTTTTAAATGTCAGGTTATAAATAAAGCGGTAATTACTTCCCAACCCAAGGTCTTCATATAACAAAAAACATTATTGTGAAGGTCAGTATAGCACACTTATGCAAACAGCCGGTGAGAGAAAAAATTAGCTAATAAGTGTTCAGTTTGATCAAGTTTTGTTTACTGCAACATGTCATCCGTATAACATAATTAAATGACTTCCGCACTCGAAATACAATGACGGAAGAAACCGTAATGTGATAGCAATGATCGTGTAATCGTTCATTTTAACTACGGTAATAGGATTTTTTTTTTTCATTGCCATAGCAGTCTCCCTCCGTGTAGTTTTTACCGACAAATGAACACTTCTTCTCACTTCATTTCATCAGTATTTCAAAAGCCATGTTCTTCCAACACTTACCCTATCCTCGGCGTTACTGTGTCCCAGGGCTGTATTTTCGTGGGCACAGGCACTCCCTGGCACTTTCTGTATACCATCTACCTACCATCTGATATCCACCTATGCCTCGTTAAAATTCACTTCAGTGTAATCTAGGTAAACAACGTCAGTGTGGTTAGGGAAGAGAATATTATGGGATAATATGTATGACTAATAGCTATGGAAAACATTCTAGAGACCTTTCTAAACAATCGACAATAGAGTCTTTTGTGTGTGTGTGTGTGTGTGTGTGTGTGTGCAAGAGAGCCTCATTAGTCCTCGAGTATACATCCTGTTGAGTGCTGTTGTGGTTTCAGGTGGTGGCGGCTGTGGTAGTGATGGCCGGGGTGGCGGTGTGCCGGCCGGACAAATTATTTGGCTATGAGGCGAAAGACCACAAGCACGAGCAGTATGGCGACCCGGGCAAGAGCGTCAGGGGATCATACTCGTGAGTCGCACCTCCCCACCCAAACACCTGCGTACCTCACACAGCTGGCCATGCACACACCTGTCACACTATCCCTCACATACTTGCATACTTCGCTTACCTGGTAACATGCATCTTCCATCATATACTTCACATACTTGACACATACACCTGGCACCATGTACCTGGCATCATACACCTAGCACCCTATAATTTACACACCTGGTACTACACCTCTATATCCCACTGAGTTCCATACCTCACATATTTAGTAACACACACTTACACATACCTCAAACACCAGATTCAACACACCTCCGTGCCCCCCAAATTTGCATGTCTCGCACACACACACACACACACACACACACACACACACACACACACACACACACACACACACACACACACACACACACACACACACACACACACATACACACACACACACACGCTCCTGCTTCAACTAAATGAATTTTTGAGTTCATGAATATTAAGGTGAGTTGTCCAAGTTTTCCAGAGCTTGCACGTTTGATTAATTCTGTCTAGAGACAATTTAACCTTCCAAAACACTAACCTCTAGTTAATCTGTGCTTGTTAAAATCACCATATTTAATTCACCTTCACCCATAGAGCCCGGGACGTATTTTTCACTTTTTCTTGCTATTTTCTGACGATTCTATTCCGCTATGGAAAGGTTTCTCGAACCCTAAAAGTTAGATACGGCCTTTGTAAACCCCTTCGGTACCAGAGTTTTTTTTTTCCAAAGATGAGTAAAATCGCCTGGAAGGGGCAAAAAGTAACTTTAAAGGTGTCACCTGGATTCAAGGAGTTAAGGGAGACCTCATAGGGAAGAGCTTACTGGAAACAATGCCTTACCCCTTCGCTGAGCGTTGGTGATGTCTTGCAGGTGGACGTCACCAGAGGGCTACGAGTATGTCATTAATTACATCGCAGACCACCACGGCTTCCGCATCATTGATCCCGACAGTGGTGCCATCCCTGAGACTGAGTGGGGCGGCAGGGCTGACGGTCACCAGGGCTCCTTCAGTGATGGCACCGACCACCTGCCAGAGAAGGGCGGGAAGCACTAAGGGCAGTGGCGCAGGGGAGAAGGGTCGGAACAGACGGCCAGTGGAGGGCAGGGCAGGGCAGGCAGATGGGCGCTGACGAGTAGAGAAAAAAAGTTGGGTACTGCCGGTGACTATGAAAGGAGGAAGGACCAAGAGAAGAGAGAAATATAGAAAAGAATACAGAGAAGTATGTAGAGAAAAGAGGTGTGGCTACAGTTTCTCGGAACCTTGTCCTACCGTATTCACGTTGGTTTAGAAGGCTTTGCAGCACCTCTTCCTTTGAGAAACCTTTTGCGAATTACGCCTTGATATTTTCATTTATATTAATCATAGCCTTTTCTTACGGGCATGATATGTTTGCATATCAATGACGACAATACTGAATTGTTCTTTATAGAGAGAGAATGAGAGAGAAGAGGTGGTAGAAAGCTTCCTAAACGCATGATGACCCTAAACGTAAAACGAAGTAAGGTAGGTCAGGGAAACGAGGAAACAGGAGACAAGAAAAGGAGGAAGATGAGGGGAACAAAGTTGGATATCTTCCTCCCGTCCTTCATTTAAAAAAAGAAAAGAAAATGAGTGGACATCAACATCCTCGTCTGCATTTTCCGCCTCTCCTTCCTTCAGTCTTTCCTGCCCCACCCATTCCTCTGGTTGTGTTGTCTAACCCTAGTCTATCATCTTACCTCCGACCCCTCACCAAACCCAGAAACCAAACTTGATCCAGGACCTTCACTCATTCCTTACTGATAAGAAGCAATGTTTGCGGGTGTCCAGTGTTTAGAGATTGTTGTGTTTTGTTAAGTGTTCCTTGTGCTGTGTGTCTCTTGTGTTATTCTCTTGAGTTACTGTTTGTCGTTGTTGTGTTTCTGTGTTATGTCCTATGTTTTGTGATGTACTGTGCTTCCGTTTTGTGTTGTGTGGTGTTGCTGTGTTGTTTGATGTGTTGCGTTTTCCTTCAGTGTTATCTTTGTGTTGGTGTGGGCTGTGCGGTGCTTGCTTCGTCGTACAAAAATTAAGTTCAAAATAACGCAAATTAATAAAAATATCGTGTACAACAACTAATAGTGTTTCCTTAAGTCCATAAAAAAAGATTTGACTGTCACATGCATAGATTCCGTTCTCTGTTCTCGAAAAGACTATACATGCAACTTGGTTCTTTTAGGCTGTTAAACTTCACAGTCATCCTAAAATTATACAGTAAGTAAAGAATGTATTTTACTTTACACTTTTTCATACAGGCCATCTTTTGAAACTGATATCCCATAGTTTTTATACATTCTCCCCTGGCCCAGATTTTCGTCTCCTTGAAGCTTATTTCACATAGCTCAGAGGCAGAATAAGAATATGCAGCGAGTCTACATTCATTCCATATCATTTTTTCGAGACTAGCACATTATTCTAGCGTTAATCTCCTGTTACACCTCAGCATTCAAGATGGAGAGATGGCAATTTTTAAACAAAGTTAGGTTAAAAAGAATATAGTTTAACTTGAAAGATTGGGAAGCCGTAATGTTAGACTGAATAAAATCGTCTGTTGGTAGGTAAAATAAGATAGTTAAGATTTTTGAAGTCTCAAAAGAGGTATACGGAACCTGGAATATGCGTCCGCCTCTCCCCGCACAAGTTAAACTGAGGGTGAAAATTGATGGAGGTGTGTTGGCCCTGTGATGGAGAAGGGTGGGGCGGGATACACGAGAGTTTTATAGTGAGGTGAACATGGAAGATGTCCGTTGGTGAGGTGGAGGGAAGGGGTGAATTGAGAGAGAGAGAGAGAGAGAGAGAGAGAGAGAGAGAGAGAGATCGTAATCGTTGTCACAGTCCATAATGGGCCAGAACAAGTGCATGCAAGATAAAGTATCATATCTGACACTCTGGTGCTGACGTAACAACCGAGCCACATAAGTTACGACCTTGTAGCGTCCAGATCCATGAGAAGAGCAGCATATTTTCTGGTGTATCTGAGACAAAGAAAAGGGTTTTACATTCCTCAGTGCTTTGCCTTGTTAACCGAATATTAGTCGTAAAAGATAATGTGGCTCATATGATGATCAGTATACGATATTTACATTGCTGCAAAAAATAATTTCTTAAATATAATACTGCTCTTGCCAGATATGACTGGCCGTATTATTATTTTTATTGAATATTTTCAGTTACATCGTAACGTCTGATCATGATCTCATTTTCTAAATTCTAAACTGTAAATTAACCATTACTCGTTAACTAACATAATCAGTACCTAATGAAAACAGCGTTACACTGTTGATCGTCATCATTATCTATATTTTGGTTATTAGTGAACTCATGTCTCATACCAAATGAAAATTCCTGAGCCATCATAACTCATGGATTCCTTGAGATAATCAAGAAAAATTCACAATTTTATATTAAAATCACAAACTCACTCCCCCCCCACACATATAAATAGATAGATAGATAGACAGATAGATAGATATGTGTGTGTGTGTGTGTGTGTGTGTGTGTGTGTGTGTGTGTGTGTACATACATATATATTTATTTATTTATTTATTTATCTGTTTATCTATTTATTATTACTGAACACCTTGGCATCTATTTCTTACAACGTTTTGCATACGAGTAGTTAATGTGGAGTTCCAAGGCATTTATGCGGTCGAGGTGGAAACAAGACCTGGCCATGTGGAGGAGAGATCTAGCCATGTGGTAGCGAAACCTAGCTACGTGCTCCTCTTGAGGAAGCGAGATCCGGCCACGAGGAAGAAAGGTCTGACTACATGGAACTGAAAACTGGCCGTGTAAAAGTGACACTTGGCCATTTAGAAACAAGACCTGGCCATGTGGACGCAAGACCTAGACATGTGCTCACCATGAATGGAAATGATATGTGGCCATGTAGACACACTGGAACCCGTGATATTGTATAGTTACGACTCTTATCCATAAACACTGAGTTACTGAGTGACATCACTTGACTTAGTGGTTCACATTCCATGAACTTCTGATCAAGTTAGCAATATTTGATCGGTTGGTCAGCAGAACAAGCCAAAGGATACCTTTGATATCCGCACCCACACCTGTGGCATTGTAAGGAGAAATACATTATTATTCACTGAAGGAGGGGTAATTCTGGTCCTGATGGAGGTCTACCACCGTGAAAAACTATTTGTTCCAGAGTAAAAACAAAAGAAGGCCCTTCATTCCGGCTTTGCCTGGTGACCCTCGGGGCCGCACCCAGTGGGGGCTGCCCTTGGAAATTCCATCCTCCTTAAAGCCTTGCCCGGTTGAAGGTCTACCCACTGAGTAAAATTTCATTTTTGTAGATAAAACTTATGGCCATATATTCAAGCGTTGTTCAGGAATCCCTGGAGGCTGTCTTCCCCATGGAACGTGGCCCTTGGGAGTTCCACCCTGTCTAAAACACCGCCAGAGTGGAACTCTGACACTGTGCAAAGTTTTTTTTTTTCCTAACACATCCTTTACAAGGCCCATACACCATCTTTCACAGTGGCACAATAACTCTGTGAGTGAGCGAATGAATGAGTGAGAGACATAACTACGAGCAACATTGTATTTGATTGCCCTTGTGGGAGCGACAACAATTACAGCTGAATATAGATAGATAGATATATAGATAAATAGACAGATACAGAATATGTAAAGACCGAGTGCTGGGTGCTTGTGGCAGGCTGCGTGTGAATGTGTTTTGTTGCATGAGACGGCCTGAGCTATAGTGATGGACGTACCATGGCTGCAACCACTCATTACTAATAGCTACACACACACACACACACACACACACACACACACAAAGTTTGTAGAGAACTTGATTGATTGAAAAATGATTGGTTGATTAAGTGATTGATTCACAGACAAATTCAGTGTGTGTGGTATTCAGTTATACGAGCCGCATATGTGGACAACGCAACATGACAAAGAATTCTAGGTTTCTCCGGTGGATATAATGGAACCACAGGTGTGCTGGACGCATATTCCCTATGTGCTATTCGGCACTCGGAGAAATTAGAATCAAGCAGGCACGCAGTGAGTGTGGGAGTGTAGGGGAGGTCTATAGTTAGCTATCCCTCCACGAGTAATCTAGTTTAACGAGCAACTTGCTCCTTCTGTGGGCAGATATACTGTTGTAGGTTTGGTTAATGACCAGTCAGTAACCTAACCTAACCTGACCCAACCTAACCTACGATATCTGCCCACAAAAGGAGCAAGTTTACCCGTTAAGCTAATTTTCATTATTTGTGCGGGGATAGCTGACCAGACCCTCCCCCCCCCCCGAAACCCCTACACTCACTGTGTACGTGGATTGGTTCTCATTTCTCCTCGTGCCGAATAGCAATAGACATCGGGAATATGCGTGATGACGTCTGTTAGGGAGTGATGGTCAAACTACAGCGGCAAAAAAATGAAGGTGAGTGAACGGAATGTATCTTATCAGTGTTCAGAACCACCTTTTAGTTCATTACCACCGCACCATTGCACTGGGCTACACTGGGTTATAGTTCTCATATGGTCTGATTTTCATTAACTGCAACACTTCAATCTCCATCCATGTATCTGTCTACCTATCTATCTTTCTCTTACCTTTTTCAGTCTTTCTTAATGTCAGTGTCTCTCTCTCCATATACAGTAACTTGTATAACCCAGCGTCATGAACTCAGCCTTGTTACAAATACTTTCACCATGGGAGTGATGATTTGGAGAAAGGTTCTTTGACCTCTCGAGAAAAGAATCAGAGAAGGATGTTCCTGACACCTGGTGCTTATGCCAAGAACAGTGGAATTCAAGGTGATGGGTGGTGGCGACCAATATCCACTCATCTGATGAAATGCTGATCACTTCTTCCTGCACCTTTCTCATTTTTGTGTGTGTGTGCCTTCCTCCCTTCCTATTTCATCCACCCTGTCACTTTTAATTACTTGCTGTACATTACATGACAAGCCTAATGGTTTCCTGTAACGCAGGAAATCATTTAAAACTCTTGATGGTAATCATATAACCACAAAACGAGGTGATGTGGAACCTGCTATTGAGCCCGTTAACTGGGCAGAGAGACGCAAATGCAGCGTCCATCAGGGAGCCAAACTTTCACAATCTTCCCAGCGCCTTGCTGTGACGAGGCGCTGTCCACCACAGGGGAGCATCTGTTCACAGTACGGTACATCCCTGCAAGGGCGGTTGCTTGCCTGTGGTTGAAGGGTCTGCTCGACCAGGCTGGCCGAGGATACTCATCAACAACAACAACAACAGTGGATGGCAGGGTCATTATAGTACAATTAAACTTAAAAGTTTCTGGTGCTGAGGTACCAACTATCAGCCTTTGTAGGTACAGTGAGAAGGCTTAGATAAATTCGAAGTCTGAGTTGTTCAATGTGCTCATCGGGACGTTAGGTGTCTTATCCAGTAACTCATTAATGTTCTCACATCCTGCGCAGTGTGCCAAACACCGTACTGCCGACTTTTGTGAACTCAGCTGTACGTCTCTTTGCCAACTACCGTAACATGAAGGAGGTGGGAGTAGAGGGATAATTCCGCTCCAGATCCTGTACCTTTAAGTCGGTTGTTACACCACTCACTGTGTACGTCAATAGTTTTTCTCCCTCCTCCCCAGGGATAGCATGATGATGTTTTTATGTAACTCCAAGAACTATAGTATACCAAGGATAATATTTGCACTACACCAGGGTTGCCCAAATGTCATGATACTTGGTCCTAGTTGCAGAATTTTTAGTACATTAGGAGGGCGACACATTCTTGAGCGGTGCACACAAGTACAGTCTTTTTACCTTCATTTGGCCCTGATTTTTTTCCTTTTGCTGTGTATTTCACGTAGCTTATTGAAAAAATAAGATAAAACTGTGGCTCTACATCCTTTTTATAGCACCTCTTCCTGACTTACGTTGCATTCAAGTATTAGTCTCCTGTTACAACTTGATATGATGATGGAGAATGGTAATTTTAGGCAATGTTGAAATCCTTCTGGCTCTTCTTCTTTCGGTTTATGAGTTCCAGGTCTTTTAAATGCTATAAACAGGGCGTCTCGAACTGAATTTGGCTAGACTGTGATTTTGAAGCAAATGGCACAGTCGACAGCAAAAATTCGTTTCAAATTTCCCTGTTTTATATGAGACTGTGATCTGGCAACACTAAATGGCAAACAGTTGAATGATATGTATCGGTCATATATAATTATTATTTACTAGCTGACGCAATATAAATTTCCTGCATGTTACTGACTGGTAAACTCATGTCATACAGGGAAAGTGCAGCAAATTTTTGCTGCCATCTGTACATATTCAACTTTCTTTGCACAAATATAATGTAAGGAAAACTACATGGGCTTGCAGAATAAAACAGTAATTCCTGGCATACGCAGCCAGATCATGTGTCCAGCTCAGGTTAGGGAAGTTGGACGCCCCAGCCCTACGTAGTCCCAAACACCTTAGCCATAATGTAGCACCTGTAAGCCCAGGAGGAAGGCTGCTACCATGAGGGAGTCGTGGGACCAATGTCGGGCAGCTTGCCTTGCACAGTATTCCCTGGGGGTTGGGGGGAACTCATCCATATTTACCAAGTGGTCAAAACCCAGGCTAAGACCACTGTTTGTACATATCTCCTATTCTCAACTCATCTTACTGGGGACTAAGACTCCTCCTTTTCCCTGCACCTCGCCATGTGGAAGGACACTTTTCCGACCCTGGCGAGGGACTGACACAGGAAGTTGGCTGCTTGATTGTGGTCGATGAGTCTGCTCGGCCACACGGGTCGGGAGGGAGCAACAGCAACAACATGGTCTCCCTTATACCTAAGAGGACGAGATTAGTTTATTCCAGCCAACCCCAGACGAATTACTTGCTACTGGGAAACTTCTTTAGGTCTGAGAGTTAATGATATTCGTCCATCTTACTGGCGTTCACACCGACTTCAAATGAGGAAATCGGGGAGGTCAAATTAGCAGCTGCCTGACGCGTGTACGTGTTTAATATGAGGGTAATGTCAGAGAACAGTACTATAACATTTCGAAATCAAATTAACGCAGTGATAATGTCAGAATTCTGGTGACGCGTGGGGTTGCAAGAGTCCGCCTCAGCACACCCTGACGTCACAGTCCCACCCTAACACATCACGTGGGGTGAGTCAGAGGGCACGCTCTTGACGTCATGCACCCACCTCCCCCACCCACTCGGCAGTATTCTCGTTGATATAGGTGTCTTTCGTGACCCGCTTTCTTGCCATCCTCCTCGCATAATAACCTGCCATTAACGAAATATGGTATTTCATCCATATAGTATCCACACCACCGTTCAGTTGAGAGAAAATTTAACAGCCCAAATATAAATCAACATAGAATAATAAAAGTAAAGCTAGATGGTTTCCAGTTCTTTGACGGCTAGAAATCTCCTCAGATGAGCAAAATTGTTAGCTGATAGCTTAGTAAAATGACTTACTGAATAGATACAAGGCGACAGTTGTAACCATTATAGCCTTCTCTTATACGTTAACTATCTTGTTTCTAAATAGTCATGGTTTTAGTTACTATCACAGACGAGAAACTGATGAACCACGTGCTGAAAAAAAAAAAATGCTGAGGGAGAGAGAACCTCCGACGACCATGAGAACACGATCCTTCTAAGAGGCTTCGGGATCCTTCGTAACACGGCTTCCTTAGCTATTTATTCTGCCAATCACATCTCAGTACCCTCCTGCATATTCCTGATGCAAACTACGTCAATGTCCAAACGATTTAAGTACCATACAAGCCAATGTTTAGATGTAATGTGGAAAATAAATCACTTAGGAAGAGGTTCCATGGAGCTTCTGATGCCGCTTGGAACCTGCCTCCCATCCCACCCCACAGAGCATTCCTGGAAGAAAACGAAAGTGGTCTGGAGGGAGGACTGAAGCAAAACATTTAGCTGCCAGTACAAAGAAACTGCTAAGGCTATGAGGGGGAACTTCGGGAAATACAATGATTCTAACAAGTTCAATGACTCAAGGGGTATATTTCAGGTTCTTGTATCGTCGATGGGTACCTTGCATGCATGAGAGGCAGAAAGAAAATCTTAGAATACAAAATGACGATGACCTTAAGAAACTGGAATCTGGGCTAAAAATAAACCCACAAAAAATGGATTTAATAGAAAAAAAAAAAAAGATACTCAAGGAGCCTGAAGTGTTCATGCAAAGGGTTTCGAATTCTTCAACCCCTTTATGGTCTTTTGTGTTTGACTATTTTTTTCCAGCTAATGCCAGACGATTTTACTCAACTGAGAGTGAGCCATGGGAGCCTGAGAGTGCTAATCCGTTCAGTCAGACATGTTTTTACGGAGTTCTTGCTGTCCCTAAGCTTTCGAATTCAAATTTTGGATTGATTTTTTTTTTTTTTTTTTTCGCAGCAGTAGGGTTGGATATAGCTTACATTAGCACGTTCACTACAAGGGGTCTTTCATAAATTAATCAAAACCATCCAGAAGTAGTAAGAATAAACAAAAACGACAGAAAATGTAAGTCACTGGGTTTTAGAACTCACCTTCAAAAACACGTATAGGCCTAGTCCTGCGAGACGTCACAGGAAATAAAGAGAAGCTGGAGAGAAACGAAAGTCCAGGAGCCTAAGTGCACGCTGGAGTGAATCTATGGGCCGTGTATAGGACGTTTCTTAGCACTTTTTCTTTGGTGAATTGTTTTGAATATTAGAGATTTTTATCCTACAGTACGTTACTGAGGGCAGCTATATCTATACTAAAAATGTACGAAGACGATGAAGGAGAGACAGACAGACAGACAGACAGAGAACAATGCGTAATACAGCATATACCATAAATCGCTGAGAAAACGATGATACGGAACCGTCAACGCCAACTAGAATACGTCCCTATAAAATTCGCAGCCATTAATGTATACAGGAATGCCACTTACAACCACACTAATGAACTCTGTATTTAGAGGTCACACTTCGTTAAATTTCAGATTTGCAACTTTGCCTCCTTGATGGACCGTAGTGCAGCTCAGTGACGCAAAAGCTATTGCGTTTCATTTTTCTGGAGCGTCTTGTGAAGGAGAGCTACTGGGAATGGCGTCATGCGTCATAATCACGCGCTCTAACCTATAAGTCTCACCTTATTACACGTAACAACCGCTGCTTGCCTCATGACTGCCGCAAATACCATCCTGAGGTCATCCACACCTGACACTAATGGACAAGTAGAGCAAGTAGTTGTTGCCAACGAGTAGTTGTTGCCCCAGGTTCATCTAAAACGTGAACCTGGTGGATTGCAGGCTGAATATGCCATCTTCCTGCAGTCTACCATTCTTCTTTTGGGGATAGGAAGGAAGTTAACAGACGTCTGTATGTCCGGGCAGTAGAGCCGCAGGGTTAAACCAGTACCACCACAAGAAGGCGTTGCATCCCAGTCAGGCTGGCAAATGTTGACCTATTATTCCATTACGTCTACTCTTCATTTAGGTCAATTCCATTTCTTGTCTCCTTGCCGTATCATATTAAGGCGAATCACCTATGAGCAGAGATACATACCAAGCATCTTTCAGCGTCGAAATATCAGTCCGAAGAGGAAAATAAGGTGCAGATGACGCAAAAACAATGTACCGGTTTTTGCCTCATGCTGTGCGTATAACAGTGTACCTTTTTTATTAGCACTGCATCACTGCAAAATTGCAACATGAGGTGAGTGCAGTGTGGGGTCAGAATCTGCTTGGTAATGTTAGCCGGTCTTTTTTCTCTATCGCCTACAGCCAGCGTCTTCCTGCTTTGTACCGGGCAGCGGCAAGCGACTGAGAGTGGTTTTTACTAAAGTACAAGTGACTCGTGCCTCCGTTCTGCCTACGTCATGCGGGGATTCTACCTGGTACAGAGAAGGGTGGATGCAAGATTTGTCGGTGAAATATCCATGACAGTGATGCATTGCCTGTTGTTCATGCTCATACTGATATAAGAAGAGCTAGAGAGTTGTAGTCAGTGAGCAATCGAGCAGCAACCAGGTGATAGCCAATGAACTTTCTCTTATAGCAATTACACGTGACCCTTAAATAAACAGCATAAATCTCCCTTGAGTAATGTTAGCTGATGTATAAACTACCTGATTTATCGTAAGCCACTGAGAAACACACAAGGCAATATGATCAAAAAGTGGTCACCCTGACGTCAAGGGTATGTTTTACTACGAGGTCCTGCCCGGGGAAACGAGAAAGTCGCTCTACTTCAGCTCCTTCACCTTCACCCCCCACCCCTCTCTCTCCCCCTCTCCCCCTCCCTCCCTCTCACCTGTCCTGAGTATAAGACCTGATTAGGCGTCGAAATTTGGTACATTCTATCCTCTACCTCGCTGTCTGTCGCATCACACTTCCCGATTCTTTTACCAACCCGGCCATATTGCTTCCCCCAAACCAACACGACGCCAGCAGTAATTACTTCTTCCTAGTGAAAGTATTCCCAGTCCGCGATTCGTTAAGGAGGGCAAGAACTTCCCCTGTGCCAAATACCGAAACTAAGGGTGTTGACCTACAAGTGCTGTGTCCCTGCAAGACTTCCTCATACCACACACCACAACGCACTCGTTCTAGTCCACATGAAGATAACGGTAAGATGTCTTGATTTATTGCCATTTGACGACCATTAAGTGATAAATATTCACCATGAGATTCCACTGAGGGCAATATGCAGTCACAATATACAAATCCTTTACTAGTTTTTGTGGCTCTTATGCTTTATGATTTTGAAAACTGCTTCACTGCCTCAGGACTCTCTCTCTCTCTCTCTCTCTCTCTCTCTCTCTCAGTACCCCCTGCCTTCTATTATCGTACCAGTTCTCCAACTTTCGCTTTCCATTGTCTCAGTTTCCTCAGCTTTCATCTCTCTCCCCACCCTCTCTCCACCTCTCACTTCTCTCCCCACACCCTCCCACCTCCCTTTTCTCCTCTACAGATCCTCCTTCTGGCCGGGTTGGGATGTGTAGCAGGTCATCTCATATACACATGGTCTCCAATGCCTCAACCCCACCTGGATTCTTCAATGGACAGGGATACGTTTCATTCCTCTCACCTTTCCATTTGGGACACCCCTGGTCTTCTCCCCCACCGTCCCTTTCTCTTCCTTGGTGGACGAGAGGGTGGCGAGAGTGATGAGGATGATGGTGATGGTGATGTGGGTAGTTGGAGTGATGAAGGTGGTGATGGTGGGTTTTATTATGGTGATGGTGGCGACAGTGGCAGTTTAGACGGGTATCTATACGCCCGTCATCTGAGTGATGAGGACACTAATTCACTGAGTGAGAGCGAGGAAAATGATGACGGTGATGAAAAAAAGAAACACGAAGATGACAATGGTGATGCTAAGGAGGAGGAAGATGATGAAAATGGCATAGACAAAGATGGTGATGGTGATAAAGGCGATGAAGATAAGAAACAGAAAGATGGTGATAATAATGAGGCTAAGGAGGAGGAGAATGAAAACAACGCAGACAAAGATGGTGATGATGATGGTGATGGTGACGGCGAAGGTGATGATGCAGCCAGAGAAGAACATGATGATGATGATGACAGTAAGGAAGATGAGAGTGCTCAGGACAGCAGTAAAAGTATCAGTGAAGATGACAGCAGCAGTGAGAGCGATGATAATGATAGCAACGATAGCGAAAATGGGAGCATTGATAACGAAATTAACTGATGCAAGTGAGAGCAATGAGTTTCACCACACCTTCCTCTGAGATGGCGACAGTTTCAGTAGTGACTGCGGTGAACATGAACGTGGCGGCAGTGACAGCGACATTAACAACAACGGTGAGCATAGCGGGGGTAAAAGTGACGACTGTGTGACGCAAGAGGACGAGGAAGATGAGACGAAACAAAAATGTGAGGGGAAGGAAGAAAGACAAGGAAGTTGACACGGAACGAAACGTGGAAGATCTGACGTGAAAACACAAGGAGGACATGACGACAGGGGACGAGAAATATGTGACCACAAAGGAGGAGGTATACCTGACTAGAGGAAGATATTGAAAGGATGCGACGAAGGGAGACGAGAATGCTGAAGATAAACCATATATATATATATATATATATATATATATATATATATATAGGTATAAGCCACACCCCACACTTTCTGCCAACGATTTCACCAAGGTCATTTGCAACAACTGCATAAGAACAAACAAAAATTGTTAGTTCGGGTTTCATTGTATTTCTTTCCTATTTTCTCTGCCATAAAAAGGACGCTAGAGGAGTGACACTCAATACCTATGTCCTTCACCATGAGAGGCCTTCATAAGCTGAATATACTGTAATGCAAAGACCGTCATCGTACTGAAGACTTTATTTGAGATGATTTTAATATCTTCGGTGAGAGAGGCCTTCTCTGGGCAAGTTGTAGGAATTAGATAAACATCCTCATATTGAATGAGTTAAATAATGCTGGAATAATGTTGTTTTCAACTGGACTGGGAACAACGAGGTAACCAATGTATATACAGATGTATTTATGGTGCTATATGTTATTAATAAGTTATTTATTCTTATATACTTATTTTCACTGTTCTTTTAACTACTGCTATATATATTTAAGCATTTTCCTTTTCACTGACTCGTGTTTTTATCGGTTACAGGAAAAGTAGTATAATTTAGGTTAGGAAATAATGCTAGACAAACTTTAGAGGGCTAAGTTAACCGCTTCTATCCGATGACGTTTTTTTTTTTTTTGGCTTATTCTTGCTACCTTCTCATGATTTCAGGCAGATTTGGAGAAACTTCTACTAAAGGGGTTGTTAATGTTTTCATTAACCCCTTCACTACATGACTTCTTTAATTTGAATAAAGTCGCTTGAAAGTAGCAGGAATAAACCAAAGATTACATTCTCGGGGGGAAGAGGTTAGTCTCCTCTGATATGTTACCATATTACTATTTTTAGGTCGTCATTGTCATCATTCATCATGGTTATTGGGTCAGCATTACATGGATCTCAGCAAGACCAAGCTTTTTAATCTCCCTGGGATGAAAGTAAAATGCACACAAATGCAAAATGGTTTATTGAAGCCTAGTCACTACCACAATATTCAATAAATATTCAATAAATAACATGTAAATTACTAGTACAAGTAGATAATATTACGGTGAGTGATAAAATTGGTTTGCTTCTCGTTTTTTTCTTCTGTCAAAGTTATGCATCTCTTCCATTTCGATACTTGGTTCGAATTGTTTCCTTTGGGGGGTGGCGTTCTTTCTCCTTCGTTTTTTCCTTTACTTCTTTCGTTCCCTTACCTGTCTTTGGGACCCAGTTACCCTTCTCTCTCTTTCTATTCAGTCTTTTCCATTACTCTTCCCCCAGTGATCATTTCTTCCCCTCATTCCCTTCCCTCTTGTACTCTTTGTCACTAATTTTTCCTTCTTTCAGACTTACTCGTTTTCATATTCTAAACCACACTGACATTTTTTCCTCACTTTTCCTTCGTTCTTCTTTCTTCTTCTTTCCCCCTCTCTCCTCCTTCACCATCATCAACCGCATCATTTTCTCCCTCTTTCTCCCTCCAACTCCTTCCCATATTATTTTCATTTCATTGCCACCCTCCCTCCCATTTCTTCTCCTCTCTCTCTCTCAGCTACCCCTCTTCCAGCCTCACTTCTCCGTCTGCCTCTCTCCTACTCATCCCCTTCTTCCCCCTCGCCCTCGTCCTCGCCGAAGCTGCCTTGGTTTCCGTCCGCCTTCTGTCCATCGTGACTGACAGGGACCGCATTGGACTCCACCACCCTGTAGCCGTCATCGTCAGCCACATAGGTCACGTAGTACTCCTCGCCCTCGGGGGACGTCCAGCTGTGGGGAGAGGCGAAAGATAGATAAATAGAGAGTGAGAGAGAGAGAGAGAGAGAGAGAGAGAGGGAGAGAGAGAGAGGGGGGGAGAGAGAGAGAGAGAGAGAGACGTGGGGAAGGAGGTAAATAAGTATTCTATTTGATGGAATTGGGAGTTGGCTCAAGAGAAAGAGAAAGTATAAAGGATAAGTAATGAAATGAGGATTATATAACTCCAAGTCACATACACTGATATAGGAGTGTACTGCGCGGTAACAGCAGGACAGCAGGGGAAGACAATTAGATAGAATAATACCGAATGGAAAACTAACAGCCGGGCGTTTAAGTCTTAATTCATGAAATGGAAAGAGGCTCATAGTTATGTTTCTCTTACGATAATTTCTGAAGCACGTGACAAAGAGAGAAGGCTGTCTGGCATCTCTGTATCGTTGCCGACTACACTCTAATGTGGGATACAAAATGATAAATACAATAACCACAGGAGTAACATAAATAACCATCAAATACCAGGGGTTTGTGTACATATTCACCCTCTAGCTTTAAGTAAGAGAAACATGCATTATAAAGACTGGGTGTTTCCATGCACTTTTCTCACTAAATAATGTATATCTTAACAGTAGAATGAGAAGGCCCAGGGAATCATGCCCACAAAAGAAGCAGCATAAGAAGGGGTACACGGTCATGCCGGTACCGCAAAGGACAGTACCGTAAGACAAGCAAGAATCTGGTAACCTCTCTCATTGTGGAAGTAGACCACCTTGGACAACTGTACAATTTTCGGTCCCCATCCGACTCATATTCTCGATGGCACTGGAGGCCTGGCAGTACCCCTCCCGTGGCAACTTACTCTTAGTATTACACCCTGGTATTTCTCTTACGCTCCATATTTTTAGTAGTGAAATGGTTTGCCTCAGAGACATACTAGACAATAATAATATGCAAAATAAATCACTAAGGAAGAAATAAGACGAAGCCTACTATATGTCATCTTGGATATAGTCTTGATTTCGAACTGTTCCATAATTGTGGCTTATCTGACTACACTATGACAGAGAGAGAGAGAGAGAGAGAGAGAGAAACTACCACCTAATACTGAAATTATTGTACTAGGGATAATTCAGCTTTAGGTCGGATCTGGTAACTCAGGAGAGGGGTAGGCGGATCTAGTCTGTACCCAACCTTTGTATGTTCACAAAAACACTGGTCCAGTGCGTGGGCATAATCCATCCACCTTCAGCCCTTGTCTTTCACCATGCTCCGGGCCCCATGCACTGCCTCACACGTTTCTCACTGGATACCCACCCACCACTATCTATTTCATCCAAGGACGGAACCCACTGTTGTATCATCATCATCAACAACAGCATCATCATAACCCTATATTTCATTAAACAGATGGGGTGGGTAAGATGTACAAACAAGAAAAGGAAAGCATGATTATAGGAATGAGAAGCTAACATGTCCATTAGTATAGGTAATGTGTTTATCCAATCGTCATGCAACCCTGTTCCTAAGTTCTTGCTTCCACCCCACTGAAAAAAGCATCAACCCCCCCGCCCCCCCCGTCCTTCTTTTCACACTGTCCTTCCCCTCCATCTCACCTGTACGACTCCTAACCGCTGTTCCCCACCTCACCTGTACGACCCCCTGACCACTATCCCTCACCTTACCTCTACGACCCTTCAGCACTACCACTACCTCACTGAAGAATTCTCAACACTGCCTCCTCCCCTCCCTCACCTTTTAAACCCTCAGCATACTGCCCCGACCATAGAAATACCAACCGAGGAAAACGCTGCTAGACTTCATACTGTTATCATCAAAGTCAGGCTGATCAACTTGAATTCTCCTATATTCCATGCCAAAAGCGATAGCAATCTGTCGTTAACATATGTAATACATCCCAACCATCGAGACCGAAAGAGTGTATATTCACTACCACCCACACAGCCCACACAGCAGTTGGTTGTGGTGTGTGGATCCGAACTTGGCAAATGTACCCGCCTCACCTGAAGGAGCCCTCAACACTGTCCCCCGCCTCGCCTGACTGATGGTGCTCTTGGTCTTCCCCCTCGAAGTCAAAGATAGTGTCAGGTCGAGCATCACACAGCACCACCAGGGCCAGAACCACAGCCACCACCACCTGGGGAGGAAGAAAGGAGTCAGTGTGGAGGAGGAAAATGGGAGCATCCAGGCATGGTACTTTTTTCTTTTTATAGGATCATATCCACGTAAAGAAATATTGTTCATTGAGAAGGTACACCAGCTTTGGCCCGACTTTTAAAAAGAGGGTCCAAGAAGAACACAATTTCTATACATGGACGTAATCATTCTTCCTTCTGAGGAATTCATGGCATCGTGGAATTCACACACATTATTTCTTTTTATTAGTCTAGCCAAGACTTAGCTATGAAAGTGCTGATGGGGTTAGGAACAATCTCAGCCAATCTCATCATCCTGGGAATGTCTCCTTTGCTTTATTTTAGCCAAATCAAATCTTTTACGCTGAACTGAAGAGGAGATTCCTAGAAATGAAGATATAAAGGCTCTGTTCTGCTGGTAGAGTATTGTCACAACCTATCTGCCAGCCTAGTACTACATCCCCGCATCTTTTAAACGGTAAAAAATAAGCTACCAGATCCTGCTTAAAGGAACTAACTTCACCAGGAAGGAGTGTATCTGACCTAGCCTGACTGAAATTATTAAAACACGGAAATCCGGTGACCTTCCACGGAACTATGTGACATGGCCGTAAATTCGTTTAGTTGTAATAAATAAGACTTCCGTCACTTCACGATTAGGTTGGGTGTGGATTCTATATCTTCTTGTAAAAGGTCCGAGGAGGTAGCGCCAAGTTGGAGGATTGCTGACGGGGATATTCCTACCCCAGTCAATGAAAAACAAAAGAGCATCCTCCTTAGAGTTACAGAATGCTACCCATGTGTTCCCTCCACATAGCAAAATACAGCTAAAAGGGTCTGGGTCGAGGGCTGAAAATTCTCTTACCACTATCACTGTGCTTGCTTAGGGATGCTGAGGCCTCACAGGACAAAGTTTGTGCTACATCAAAAGTTAGAAATCACACGTTAGAGATAGATATGCAGACAAAGAATATGTTATGATATTTAACCATTTACTCTCAACAAATATGTCCACGTAATCTAACTGAACACGAAACCCGACCTTGCACATAAACAATCAGGTCATATATTCACACAGCTGTCGTTGCTTCAGATTTTTTTTTTTTTTTTCAGATTCACATTATGAATCCTACACTTGCACTGCCTGTCGGTATTGTTACAGTAAAGGATGTGACACAGGGGCGGTACACTGGTCATGGATAGCTGAGGAACTGTTTGCCGACACACTTTGTAGATATGTGAAAGCAAAGAACACCAAGGGAAATGTTAAAAAACAATCTTGAGCCTAAGTTGTGTTTGTGGTTGTTTATAATTTTATCTCTGATCATAAATATACTTAAAACTTTATAACCAAACCTCAGTGATTATTAAAGCGAAGAACACAGCAAAACAAGAAGATTTCTAATAATAATAATTAACTTCTAGAGACCCGTTTATCACAGAAATCTACCAAGAGTCCATATTAACATTAACCCAGATACTGAATTAAATCCTGTTTCCAGTCCTTTGCTATAACCCCTTCTTCCACATTTCTCATATACACAAGAGTGAAGGAAAGTCAACCTGACCAACAAAAAAAAAAAAAAAAAAAAAAAGACATCCAGGAGAGTTTCCAATATGCGGAGAGATCTGAGTATTAATATGAAGCAATTATTGGAATATCTTGGTATTACCCTCTGAAGGAAAGCAAAAAAAGCAAAAAAAAAAAAAAAAGTAGAATATCAATCAGCAGCCCAGGGCACTTCATTTTGGAGAAAAGGAACAGAAAGGATGAGCAAGGAAGAAATCATAGGCGACAGTGAAAACCGCACTGACTACTTCTGGTATGTCTTAGCACAATTACTCACAATAAGCTTCATCTTGATTTGGTTCAACTCGTGAGGTAGAGCTGGAGAGAACTGTAAGCTTTCTCCTGCAGGTGTTGGAGGAGTGTGGGGCAAGAGTGTGGTGGTGGGTGAGTGTACTGTCAGTGTTTATATACAGCGGTGGCCCAAGGAGGAAACCAACTACGCCTGAGGTACCAGCTAACCGCGCCCTTCAGACCCCCGCCAGGAGCAATTTCGACTAACATTAGTGCAGCCTAGTAAAAATGTCAACTCCATCGCTACTGACATTGACCTTTGCGTGCATGTGCGTGCGTGCGTGGGGATATGGGGGTCAGAGCAGAGTGTGTTAGTGAGAGGAAGGGTCAGAAAGGTCAGGTCGAGTGATGGTTGGCTGGAAGTCACGTACCGTGCAGTAACTCAGCCAATCAGGTGTTTTGTTGACAGTCGATCACCTGGTTGGAACGGTAAAACTAACCTGGCGTTTAGCTTCGGTGTTAGGACAAACAAACTTGCGGTTCCTAGGGTGAATGCTGTTGTACTTGAACAGCAATTTTCGTAGCACAAAAATGTGGGCGAATTATTTGTGAAGAAAGGAAGTAACAACATTAACAACGGATATGAATATCGAAGTCTTGTCATCTTTTAATCAGAACGCTGGAACAAACACTTACATTCATTTGATGTTTTTTAAGATAGTAAATGAATAAATGGATAAATAGATAGAGAAAGAGATAGACTGATAGATAGACAGATATAGATATACAATTATAAAGATATATATATATATATATATATATATATATATATATATATATATATCTGCGTGTGTGTTTGTGTGTGTGTGTGTGTGTGTGTGTGTGTGTGTGTGTGTGTGTGTGTGTGTGTGTGTGTGTGGGAGGGAGAGGTCACCAACAAAAAAACATTGTTTTTACCCAGTTTTAGTCAAACCATGTGGAAGCGTGGAGAGACAGTCGATACAGAATTCTATCGTGTTTAGAACAATAGATCAAAGGTCAAGATCACGGGGCTAGGCCAATAGTTGGCCGAGCAAAAATCAACTAAAAACCTTCTATCTTATTTTTACTTTGGGGAAGCGTTGAGGATAATTAAAGGATACAGGTAGTCAGGTTTGGGAACAGTCATTCAGTGGTCACGGTCACACGACAAAAGCAATTTCGATTTGAATGTGTATTTGTTAACAAAATAATTCATATAATTTTCATCCGATTTTCGCCAAACTTGGTGGAAGGGTTAAGGGTCAGCGAGGGAATAAACCTATTGCTTTTTAAAACAGTAGGCTGCAGTTCAAGGTCACACCTAGGTTAATGTCAACAGTTCAGTCCAATTTAGACCAAACTTTGTGGAAGGGTTGAGCATGAGGCAAGGTTGCAAGGATTCAACTTTGAGACACCTGCACCCAGCGAGTCTAAGGGCCAAGCACCTGAATTTGTGCTACGACCTTCCTTTGACATTATTTAATCTATAAATCTGGATGCTTTATTCTTGCCTGATCATTAAATCTTCCCTCAGCTTTGGTTCATATCACATAAGAACTGTTTAACCTGACATATTCCAGTGACCTCGACCTTTCCCAGTAACCTGCTCAGTGTATCTGTATGTTTCAGTATGCGTGACTGTGGAGTATGGGTAAACACTGACATGCAAGATCAACATACAGCACTCCACATAAACCATCAACTGCATTTTGTCTTACACCGTTTTTAACATTAATTTCATGATGTGTGTTTTGCTAATATTGCCCATCTGACGTGTTAATAGTTATTCCAGCTTGAGTACACTGCATTTTGTTCATCAGTTCTCGTTTAATTACTGTATTAAATATTTTAATGATGAGACAGGTTGCTTTTGGGGGGCAGTACGTTTCTTCTTACTCCAAGAATGTTTTTAACAAACTTATATCTATTGTAAATATTGATATCCTTTCCCTTACTTGAAATATTAGAATAATGTGTAATAATAAATATCTGGCTGCTTTTGGATCCCACCCACCATATCGGTAACCCTGGCAATCAGGGTAGTATGATGGTCAAGTTAGCTATATTCATTAATTTTCTTCACACCACAATCACCAGAGAAAACGAGAAGAATTGCAACGTCATATCAGTGTGAGGACTAGAGAAGTGGATGGTAGTTGTGCGCCACTGCAATAGATGGCGTGGACAAAGAGGAAGAATATTTTTTTCTTGTGATTGGATAGTTTTCCGTCTTACTGACTGATATCTAAGACTGTCCCTGTCACCAGTCTCTAGTTTGCCTTGGTTGTGTGTGGATGTGTTAAGAAGAGCGTTCTAAACACCCAGATCTCCCCTTCGTTCTTCCCCGTGGCAACGCCCAGATGTCTGTAATGTAGGTGAGCATGGTCAGCGTGTGAATGGAGAGGCCAGCGCGAATGTGGAGATGAGAGTGAATGAATATACAGTGTAGCAGACCCAAGTTCACTTCTCTGCCCAGTTAGAACAGTTACCACAAGAGCTGCTTGCCCGAGTCATGACAGAAATTAGTTACTACACCAACGCTTGCGGAGCTAGAGCTGAACTTTTTATCGGCGTGTGTGTGTGTGTGTGTGTGTGTGTGTGTGTGTGTGTGTGTGTGTGTGTGTGTGTGTGTGTGTGTGTGTGTGTGTGTGTGTGTGTGTGTGTGTGTGTGTGTGTGTGTGTGTGTGTGTGTGTGTGTGGTGTGTGTGTGTGTGTGGTGTGTGTGTGTGTGGTGTGTGTGTGTGTGGTGTGTGTGTGTGTGTGTGTGTGTGTGTGTGGTGTGTGTGTGTGGTGTGTGTGTGTGTGTGTGTGTGTGTGGTGTGTGTGTGTGTGTGTGGTGTGTGTGTGTGTGGTGTGTGTGTGTGTGGTGTGTGTGTGTGTGTGGTGTGTGTGTGTGTGGTGTGTGTGTGTGTGAGTGAGTGAGTGATCGACACAACTCATTTTTTTGTTGCTGTTTTAACCAAATTGTGAAATGCTTAAAGAACAGAAAAAAAAAAAAAATAAAAAGATTGCAACTGCCAGACCATTACTGATCATCACCAGTGAGAATACTGTTTTTTGTAATTACTCAAAGACCATCAGCCAAACTGCCACCAGAAAGTGTACGGACCTGGTCCAGGACCAGACAAAACATCTAGGGCCGAGAAGTTGCCTCATTTATGTTTTGGTTTTTCCTGTACAGAAGAGCAATTGAAAATTGTTGAAAAGTGGGGTGCCCCAAATATCTTTATGTCACGCTTGAATTAAAACACTAATTTAATGCCAGTCACGAAGAAGTGCTGTGATAAGGAGGTAAGGCCATAGTGTTGTGTTTTTTCTGTCTCTGAATTGCGTAAAACAACTTAGGACGAAAATCGGGGTCAAGTTAAAGCGAGTACAGTGACGTGGAAGCAACACCCGAATAGGTCAATGCCAGTGGGAAACGCCGTGAACCAGCAACCGTGAATGACACAGCCTTCACTTGCCACGGTGGTTCTCGTAGAGGTTTATTTGAGTGTACAGGAGTGTATTTGTGTGTTTTTTTACTGCAGGAAAGAAGAGACCAAGGCTTAGAGTCTAAAGAAAATGGTCACAAAAAGAAAAAGAACGCTAAATTCAAGCTCCGTTTATTTCGGGATAACTTGACGCATAGCATTTAAATAGACAGAGAGAGAGAGAGAGAGAGAGAGAGAGAGATTTATGTGTATTTGGCACAATGTAGTTCAGTGTGTATGTGGGGGATCTGGGTGGAGAGTGGGGGGTGTTAATTCACGGAAACTGAGAAATGTTAATTGCCCTGACACTGCCTCGTCCATAGAGTTTCGTGAAATTTCGGCGTAGCTTTGCGACTTCAGAGTGTTAAGTTCAATCTCTATTAACCTCTTCAGCACGTGAGAAAGCTTCACCATTCGATTTTTGTTCCCGCCAGGCAGCTTTATTAAATTCAGCTGTATTTTTTCGCCCTCTGATGGTTTATACGTTAACACATTTCTCTACTATTTTGTGCGATGAGAAACATAAACAGAAAGCCTACAAATGCTACACATAATGAGAACTAGAGCCAAGTTCCATTCATTTCGAGATGTCTGGTCAAATTGGGCTTAGAAAACAGGAAGGTGTTAAACAGAGGGAGAACAGACTGAGAAAGACAGTTCTAGAGTCGACCAGATGTGTTGCATGAAAAAATTGTCATGTGAATACATATGCATGAGGTGCAACAGTTAAGTCAGGTGGTTCCCCTACCTTAAATATGCAAAAATAAAAATAGTTCACTTTTTCAGAAATATCAATGTCGGCGAACCAACGAGGTATGGTTTTGTAAGTAGGTGTCTAGAATATAAGTACTTGTACACTGTGTAAAGGTATCAGTATAAAAAATAAAAGTAAAAAGTAACAGCCAATATCGTATTATCCCCTTCACGGCCTCGGAGCCAGAAGCAAAGGTACCGTAATCCACAACATTTTTAGGCAGGAGGCCGACCTTCGCCCCCCACTGACATTTAAATCGTCAAAGAACTTAAATTACATGAAGGAGATTAATTTGAACCCTTGACCATATGGCAAGGCCGTTGTCCCGACTGGTGTAACCTATTACAAGACCACCAAGCATAAACAATTACCGCACATTTAATAACCAAAAAAAGAAAAAAAAATCTTGTGTGCACTCCAGGAAAAACAATGGATAAAGATCTTTATGGACATGCAGATACATTTAAAAGTGGTACACCCACAACAAATTTCTTTCTGCCCTTACCAGATAATTATCTAGGGTTTTAGCGAAAGGCTGGAAACATTTCCCTGCTTTTACACTAGGGACAATAACCTTGTACCTCTTACTACACAAAATGGTAGGCAAGAGTATGGCTGCAAAATACCTTGTCTGGTGTTTCCCTTCCCGAGTAGCATCGGTGAATGTTTACACGGGAAACAATTAAAATAGCGAATGATGAAGATCAAAGTCTTGTTTTTAGGCCAAAACCTATTATAAGTTCATACAAAATTATGTAACTGTATTTGCAAGTATTTTCGCGTGACCGTGCCGAAACTCAGCCTTCGCAAACTCTTTCGGTAAAGTCTCATTTTAAACATCTCGTGCTTGCTGAAAGTTTCCCATCTTCAAGCTTTTCCCAATGAAGGATGACTGTTCCCAACGCTCTAACTCTTGCCCAGTTTCTTTGATCTCTTGCATTGCCTAAGTCCTTAAGTCTTTCCTCAACAGGAAGATTTTAGTGCAAATTTCCTCTTATACTTTTATTTCTGGTCATCAGTATGGGTTCCACCAGGGACAGGTTCCACCAGGGATGCTTTCCTAGCTATTTTATTACATTCATTTCAGAGTCCTGGCCATCATCTGTTGGAGAGTTCAGTGAAACCTTTGCAATTTCGGTTCGACGTCTCAAAAGTCTCTGACAGAATTTAGCACGAATAATAAAATTTCCCAGCTGCCCTCTCACCTTCCTTTAGCGGTCGCTGTATATAGCTACTGGTATAAATAGTCACTGTTCTTCCAAAACTATGAGCGGTGGTGTTCCTCAGGCTTTTGTTCCTTCACCAACTCTCCTCCTTATT
This sequence comes from Coenobita brevimanus, assembly GCF_032717465.1. Taxonomy (NCBI): domain Eukaryota; kingdom Metazoa; phylum Arthropoda; class Malacostraca; order Decapoda; family Coenobitidae; genus Coenobita; species Coenobita brevimanus. The sequence goes on from NC_137049.1 coordinate 4,261,155, forward strand.
ATTCTGAGACGCACTCCACTTGTAGTACGCTGGCGACTCCACTCACCAATTTGATAACCTATCCTCAAAGCGTCCACGACAACAGTTGCAGCACCAAACACGGAATGAAGCTATGACACGTTGGTTTCCAAGTTTCCTTTACTCTATGTCTTATATTTCTGACTAGGGTAAGAGAGGCCTTTTTAAGTGCCAAAAAAATCCAATTCTCCCATTGATTAACACGGCATATATTCCTTTATCTTCACCAGCACAGAACTTAAACCTTCCTCATCTGTCAGTGTTGTTCCAGTCATTTTCCCTCCTGTGCTGTCATTGGAGGATCAGATTTATTCTCTTGTTAAAGCAGCACCTCAGAGACTGGATGTGCTGACCCGACTCCGTGCCTGCTTTCACTATTGCACATTTACTTACTTTCAGCTAAAGGTCTAATTCGTCCCCATGTGGAGTTCATTTGTCAGGTTCATTGGCATCCATCGCATACACCAGTTAACAGTGAAAATAGAGGGTTTTCGTCTCTCTCTCTCTCTCTCTCTCTCTCTCTCTCTCTCTCTCTCTCTCTCTCTCTCTCACACACACACACACACACACACACACAACAAAAACTAAGGCCTAACTGGATTCTGTAGCTATGCGTGTTGATTACTCTTCTTTTTTCAAGTGTAAGAAAAACATGCCTAATAGCACTGACAAGGTCCTCTACACGAATCCATTTTTCTCTTCAGTGCCATTACTTTTTTTTTTATTCATCCTTGCCACCTCATGGAAATTCTTTCATCTTAGCACAAAAATAAAGTTTTCTCTAAGTCGGGAGATAAGTTGTTGCATATGAGGGGAGAGCCTGTGTACTACTAAAATATTAAAGGTTTTAGGACCTATTACGATTTTATAACAGTCCCTTAATGTATTAATCACAGCTGTGTTCTTGTATGTCTAGAGTCTTACAGTGAGCGGCCCATCCAGGTGGGAATGTTACCTGACTTAATGAATGAACCCCTTGATATTCCCTGTGTAAAAGGTGACTTATATTAGAAGTGAGAGTCGCAGGTGAGCGTCACGTGCACGATCTGGAGGCTGAGTGTACAGTAAGTGTGCGGAAATGTGAGAGTACAGTATATGTTTGTAAGATCCATCGTATCCAAGTTAACTTTATCATTCTGTAAAGCCATTCCTATGTGAGGTGAAAATCTCATCACTGATAAATTACATTCTTTCATCATCAACATCATCACCATCATCACCACCACCACAGTCATCATCATCATCATCATCATCATCATCGTGACTGTTTCCCATTTCCGTATGTGATAAGAATTTTATCTCTCTCTAGGGACTTGAGGCACACGAGAGAAATTTTAGTTCGTCTTCCCCTTCCCCATGCTACAGGAGCTACGGGACTGCTTGCAATAAAAGCTTTGGACAGATGACAGTGCCACATCACGACGCAATAAAATGAGGGGAGTTAGGCCCTCTCTTCCTCCAATTTTAGTCCTTTACTGCAATAATTCTCAGGGGCACCGTGCTCCCAGCTTCAGGGGTAAAGATAATGAAATTTTCAATAAGATGATAGTAATAACAATGTAAACACTATGCCTACCGTTAAAAGAAAAATCAAAATGCCATTAATGACGTCTTACCCCTCATGGCTTAAGATGGAGTCGCTATTTTTTATTATTTCCTTCACCACATTAACTTCTGTTTTATTGTCTACTTGTAATTCAGTTTAGGGGAAAACCTTTCGTAGTGCAGAGTGTCATCTCCAGATCTAGTGTCAGTGAGGTACATAAAGTATGGCCAAATGCTTATGTGTTGAGGGGGAAGGTGAAATTGTGTGTGTGTGTGTGTGTGTGTGTGTGTGTGTGTGTGTGTGTGTGTGTGTGTGTGTGTGTGTGTGTGTGTGTGTGTGTGTGTGTGTGTGTGTGTGTGTGTGTGTGTGTGTGTGTGTGTGTGTGTGTGTGTGTGTGTGTGTGTGTGTGTGTGTGTGTGTGTGTGTGTGTGTGTGTGTGTGTGTGTGTGTGTGTGTGTGTGTGTGTGTGTGTGTGTGTGTGTGTGTGTGTGTGTGTGTGTGTGTGTGTGTGTGTGTGTGTGTGTGTGTGTGTGTGTGTGTGTGTGTGTGTGTGTGTGTGTGTGTGTGTGTGTGTGTGTGTGTGTGTGTGTGTGTGTGTGTGTGTGTGTGTGTGTGTGTGTGTGTGTGTGTGTGGTATGTGTGTGTGTGTGTATGTGTGTGTGTGTGTGTGTGTGTGTGGGTGTGTGTGTGTCGGCATTGAGTCTTTATAGCAGTCAGTTTCTAACTCTACATCTTCTAGAAGGCTCATTTTTAATGTGTTGAACCCTACCTTAACAGTTCACGAGATGTATAAATGTCGTGGTAAAACTAGTGAGGTACACAGAGTGGCATTTAGTCGGCTGCGGGTAATCAGTCATAATCTGGTGATTGAGACGGGCCGTTGGAATCGGCATGGACGGAGACGTCTCCCGGTAGCAGAGCGGCTCTGTCCATTTGGTGCTGTGCAAACAGAGTTGCATGTACTGGAGGTGTGTCTACTGTCTCAGCACATAGGTACACGATATAACTTTACTTCCTGGAGTCAAATCATTGGTGACGATGCTCAGTTTCCTATTGAGGAGATAGTGTATAAGGTCCTTTCCTGTTTTGGCTAGTGTGTACTATAATGTTTATCATAACCTTTGTTATTGAAAGGGCATTTAATTTATTTTGAATGCTCTTATTCTAACCATGATATATCACTGGAAATTTTTTTTTCGTAAAAAACGTGGTTGGTCAAATTGTGTGTGTGTGTTACGTTACTAATCAGAATCTTTCATTAAGGCTATATAGATGTACTGATCAACCCTTTAATACTTCGCTTGTTTTGTGGACCATAATTGTTTGCTAATATCTGATGTACTGTTTATCATGTTAAGGTTTATTGTTGCTTGAAATGTTGCATGTGTAACTGAATATTGTGTGTGTGTGTGTGTGTGTGTGTGTGTGTGTGTGTGTGTGTGTGTGTGTGTGTGTGTGTGTGTGTGTGTGTGTGTGTGTGTGTGTGTGTGTGTGTGTGTGCGCGCGCGCGCGCGCGCGTAGATGTGGTTGAATGGGTGTGTTATTTTTGTGAGCGTGTGCCTGTGTGGGTGAGTGAGTTAGCACGTGCCTGACCTCCACAGACACCTTTTCGTTTTTGCTATGATTTTTTTTCTCTCCCCAGGGGCGGGTCAACTACGATGAGGTCACCCCCGGAGGTCAGGTCGCCCGCCCTCTGATTAAGTCATTAATTCCGGATCACGTAATCAGGTAGGCTGCCAATCATACCCCGGTGACTGGTTCGCCATGAATTTCTTGTATCGCTTTGTTTAAGTCTTTTTGTGTATCTATGTCTATTTATCTATATTTCTATCTATCAATCTATATCTTGTCTGTCTGTCTGTCCATCCATACATCCATCAATCTACCTATCTTCATCTTTCTCTATTTTTCTATCTATCTATAGTTTTTTTTAGATGTATTTAATTATTATTTATTCAGTTATTCATGCATTCATTTATTCATTTACCTATTTATATAACTGAACATATATCTATCAATCCCTCTATATCTATCTATCGATATATACTCGTACATTTATCTATTCATTCATTTATCCATCCATCTGTCTATCCCTGTATCTATAAGTGCCAGTCTGCGCATCCAAGGGGACTGCAATATCATTCAGTACTTGCTTTCAGTGACACCCTGGCTTCGACCTCTCTCCATCGAGGGTAAGGTTTTAGGGGGATAACTAACAATTGCTGGCGAGTGTACGGTTCATGAAAAAACTCTCAGTACATACTGTACACGGCACGGGACAATCTGGCACCATGGACGATTGCTGTTGGGTATTGACTGATGATTATTCCCCACACTGGTAAATCTGCCGTAAAAACGATCATATGAATTGCTTGGTTTCGACACATTAAAATCGTTATGGTAATTATGTGCATGTTGAATTACAGTTAACTAATCCCGATACTGCACAAGACTCTCATTTCGGATATCGTACCCCTTGTGCGCGGTTTTTTTTTATCGTCCTTATCTAACTGTACTTTCATCTGGCTTCTTATCTGCTGACAGGTGCCAAGGTCAAGAGTCCATGTAGGGGTGATTTGGACAAAAACTCTTCCACTCTACTACTACCGTTTCTTAACCCTCCCTTGCGCCACTATAGGTCAAGCTCCCCCGCCTACTAATACACTGCGTCTATATATCAGTTGTCTTGTCTGTCACTTCCCTCCTCAGAAGCATCATATCATAGAGCACCATCAATGGCAGGGTAAACTACCGAGCCTTTCTCAGCTATGAATATTAATCAGTAGGAGGAAATGGGAAGCGGTTGACGTGACAGATTAGGCGAAATTTTGTCCCAGGCTGTATTTTACACTCCCAGTTTAGGCCTTTCACTATGATAATGACTTTTAGCCATATATTATTACTAACATCGAAGGTTTTTCCAGCTTTGAGGAGAGTTTTCGAAATGAAGAATTTAAATACAGCCGTCATTAAGCTTCTAACGAAAAAAGGACTATGAAGGCTAAGAGTACATTAAAAAAAATAAGTATGATCGCCCACTAGCAGCAACGAGATGAAATTTTTGGTAGGAGTAGTCTGAATGCAGAGAATGTTTATCTCAAAATGTCCTCCAAAAATGAAAATGTATGAGGGAGGACGTAAAAAAATTGACGCGGGAGACAAATAAAATGCTTGGGATGAGCTGGAAGGATGGTGGAGGTGGGAGGCAGCAGGAGAGTGAACCCATATAGTTTAAGGACAGTGAAGACAAAATTTAAAAGTTTTTCGAACAAGAACAAGGTAATTCAATGTTGCTGTCGTGTGCCTGGCGTGCAGCAATGAGGAAAAAATGGTGTCAAAAGAACTAGCGATGGTTACTCCGTTTCTTGAGTAATCTTTTTCTTAGTTAATCCTTTTCTTGGGAAATCCTTTCTCAGTTAACCTTATTCTTGGTTAATCCCTTTCTTGGTTAACCCTTTTCTTGGTTAACCCTTTTCTTGGTTAACCCTTGTCTTGGTTAACCCTTGTCTTGACTAATCCTTTTCTGGGCTAATCCTTTTCTCGGTTAGACCTTTTCTGGGTTAATCCTTTTCTTGGTACTGTTATGTTTTAAGTAATATACAGGGTGTCCAAAAATGGATGACCACAATTTTTGATACTATAGCAAAACCTGAGACAAGATTGGTAAGGTGAAGTAACAACCTGCAAAGAAACTCGTTAAGATTTTGCAGATACCCAGGTAATGTTTTTGTGCGCCGTCGTAAGCATAAACATTAAATAATCCTCAGTGTTGTTACCTCGGTGCTGGGGTGTTCGAATAGGCGAGTGATCGACATTTCATTAAGCCCTCTTGCCATGCCCATGTAATGTACGGGTACTGAAATTAACAGAGCTACAATTTAGAGAAGAGTTAGCATTTTACCTGTACACTCCACATATCAGAAACATTTTTAGCCACAGCAGACATCCAGTTAGTAATGAATTCCACTTTAATCACGGCTCAGCATCTTTTGCTTTGGTTTCCATGGCGACAGTTATTCCTGGTTTCAGTGGTTCAGGCTGTCCACTCTTCATGTTGGGCCTTTTTTTCTTTTTTCTTTTCCGGGGGAGGGAATTAGACAAGAGGGAGTGATATGGACAAAGTTGTACCTAATCTCTAATTCATTGCAGTACCGGTATAGTGTATGGGAGCTGTATGGGAACTGTATAGGCGTGACAAGACAGTCTTAAAAAGCCGATCAGTCGCCACCTCCATCCATGCAGCCAGTTACATCCCTCCACCGTCGTTAAAAGTTTACGCTGATGAGACTGCACAGCAACACATAACATGGATGCATACAAAACTTAGCCAGTTTTTATAACTGATATTGTTTTATTTTTCGTATTGTATTGAGTCAGTTTTCTATAAAGTATCGTGATATTGGGTCAACAGTTATCGGACACTCAGTACTTCAATATATTTGCTGACCAAAGGAGAAGATTGGGTTAGCATAAAAAAGAATAAACGCGAGACAGACAGACAGACAGACAGACAGAGATTGAGAGGGAGAGGGAGAGAGAGAAAGAGTCTGTAAATCACGTACCAGCTTCCACCTTGCATCACTAACCAAACACCCACCGCCGCCCTGCCCTGCATGCTGTCAATAGGGGCGATCTGCTCCATCTGTAACACACTGACGTAACCTTTAGCCCCTTCAGTCGGAACACGTATTCTCTCACTCTCTCTCTCTTCTTTCCCTTTTCTTCTCTTCTTTTCATTTTTCTTTTTTTTTTTTTCTTCTTTCTTTTGCTTTTCTCGCCTTCTTACCATCATCTGCCGACTTTCTTTACCTTTTTGGAAGTCATTTTATAGCGGAAGAACCGAACACTCTCAGGTCACTATAAATCACTCACTTGAATCAAATAGCCATAATGGTAAATGGAACTGAGTACTGGAGTTGTCCCATCATTAGGAGGGTTAATGGTTAAGTTTGCGAATCCTGGACTTTATCACTAACAAGCTTATTCCTAATTCTATATAACTCATAAACAAGTTTATTTCTGATGATGTATGGCACAAACAAACTTATTTTTAATTCTATGTGATCCACAAACATTATTTTAAATTTCTATATGACCTCAAAAGACAATCATTTTTAATTCAATATACACAGTAAACTTGTTTACAAATTATATGCGCAATCAAGAAATTTTCATAACATTCTCTAACCCACAAACAAGCGTATTTTTAATTCTCTATGACCCAAACACATACTAACTTTGGTTTCTATAGGTCCCAGAAGCAAACCTATTTATAATTCTACTGTACAACCCATAAACAAATTCTGTATGACTCACAAACTTATTTTTTATATGACAAAGTTATTTTCTATCCCATATGGTCCACGAACTTATTTTTAATTCTATATCAAAACAAAGGTTGTTTTAGGAGGAAGAAAAAGGAAGGAAGAAATGCTGAATATTCCCATGTCTTTTGCACTACTCGAATACATACTTAAGTTTGAGAGGAAAATTATCATAAACTGTTTTTTCAGGTCTAGATGGGGTGGTGATGGAGGGATAAGGAGATTGGTATGTTGTCTGAATGACTTTAGTTCGATCCTAGTTTGGGGCAGGGAGCAGGTTACTTGAATTTCGATCATAAGAGAGTCTGCTGATCGTCCACAGTACCCTCCAACATGCCCTGAAAACACCTCCGCTAATACTAATGCACCAGTCCTGAATGAGGCATCTCTAGTGTGTATTCAATATAGACGGTGGGTATTAGCGCCGAAGATGTGATGGCATGAGGTGTGTGGTATGTAGGTATGCTGGGCCTAAAGGAAAGGGTTGTTAAGCCTATGCCCAGAATCAGGCACATAAAAAGATAAGTGGATGAAAAGATGGAAAAGTGAATGGATAGATAGACAAAGTAGATAAAATGACTGGAATATGGGTAGATGAGCAGGTGGGTGGGTAGATACAGAGGCGGGAAGACTGATGGGTAAGTGGGTAGACAGACATGTAACTAGACGGATAAGGAAATAGGTATAAAGATAGATTAACTGACAGAAAAGTTGATAGATATATGGATAGGTGAGTAAAAAGAGGGAGAGATGGGTGGATAGGTAGACAGGCAAACACATAGGTAGACAGATAAGCAGGTAGATAGATAAACAGATAGATAGACAGGAGATAAAGATCGATAGATAGATGCATGAATTAATTTGATATACTGTTGATAGATGTATGTGTAGGTAGGAAGATGGATGAACAAGAGGGTAGATATATGAGTTAGAATGATGGATAGGTAGATTAGTAATTAGGGTGACGGAGAGACAGGTGGGTAGGTAGGTGAGAGGTTAAAGGGGGACGTGGTGGTCAAGTGGTTAAAGTAGTAGTCTCCTGTCCAAAAGGTCGAGCGTTCGAATTCAGGCTGGGCGGGGAACAATTTGGCGATCTGAATTTCGTTAAAATAGATTGCACTGATCATTCACTGTACTTGGCATGTGTTCAGTACTGACGGTGGGTATTGGCATCGAAGTGGTGACGAGGGATGATGTGTGGCACGGAGGAGAAAAGTAGAAATTCAGGGAACTAGCTGTCACTTACACACACACACACACACACACAAAATAGATGGATAAGTTACAGGACTTCAAGGTAGCTTGATAGACAGATGAACAGATGGGACGATAGATAGACAGCAGGGTAGGCGGGTTGATAGAGCATTAACAGGTACATAATTAGATGAGTTAATATATGAATACAGTAATTAATAGAGGATAGGTAGGTAGGTAGGTCATTACGTAAACAGACAGGTGAAGAGGTGAGAAGACAGATGAGCAGATAAGAGATACACTAGGGATAAATAAAACCCCTGAATAAAATCGTCTGTCAATGTGATTTACAAGAGAGTGGTCTTCATAGTGAGAGGGTTAAGACCTGTTTACCTGGTCGTTAACTTGAAAAAAAAAATACGATCAGTTCCTCTGGTAATTTTCTGTAAATCATAAACACAGAGAGAGAGAAAAAAAGGAAATTTCTGCACCATCCATCCCTTCTCTTTCCTGAACCAACTTCCTTTTTTTCCTGTGCCACTCTGTTTTCCACTATCATTTTGCATAGTTACCTTTTTGTCTGTTTCTTCACTGAGGTGCTGTACTTAACTTTCATCACCTGCTCCTCATACTTAATTTCCACGTGTCATATTTCACATTTTCACCTGTATTTGTTATTTGATGCTTGCAATATTATGTCAACCCATACTTGCTATTTTTTTTTTTAACTTACCGTGCCACCCCAGTCTATATTTGCTATTCTGTATTTAACTGCCATATTACACCAACCTGAATTTGCCATTTTTTTACCTACTTGCCATATTGACCTACATTTGCAATTTGATATTTACTTGCCATATCAACCCACATTTGCCATTTTCCGTTACATTGCCATATTCTCCCCATCTCTGGTTGGCCTTCAGCGACACCCTACCCCAGAGTGTGCCTGGGTCTCTGGGGCATTATGGAAAATAGGGAACTCAGGAAAAAGAGGGTACAGGGAGTAAAACACGTACCGCTACCTGCAAAGTCGATGTAACTGCACCTGAGCGTCATGTGTCCATAGGTTACGATACGCCTGTCAGTGCTATGTAAGTATTCATAGTGACGCCATTATTGTTTGGTGCAGCACACTCATGGTCGGAACAACTCTAGCATTTTTTCCAGCTCACGCTAGTCTATCGAACTGGGCGTGCCGAGTCCCACCATAATCTGGTCAAAGTGTCTAGTACATAAAGGGTAAGATGAAAATTTTAGCCGTATCTTTAACGCTACTTGTAATTGGTCTGTCATTCCGAAATTTTGCATGTAGGTGACAGAGACCAAAGCATTTTGATCTGAGCCAAGCCAGTCCATTGCGAGCAAGACGAAATATATCATAACCATTATCTATTTATCTATCTATATACCTAGGTTGCTTCCCCCAAGGAAAGGGAGGTAGCAGATGCAGGACGACACACTCCCAATTTATTCATCCATTCAACCACATTCATGCGCATCTTAGCCCCAAAGGGGAGAAGGGACAGATCCTCACCGCACCACACCGCACGAAGGTCAACTGCGCAGTGCAATCAGTGACATCCGCAGCAGGGCCCGACAGCGGAGCTGGTTTACCCCTGCCACATCATAATAGACCTTACCCGCACCTGACCTGACTAGCTGATCAGACAAATGCCGGAGAATATCCCCTCAGGGCTCCGTCTTCATTTATTCATTCACAATTTCTCTCCATTTATTTCTGTCACTCACAGCCACTTCCCTGCTCAACAGACATCCCTCTCGCATCCAGCGCTCTCTTCACACTGTCCATCCACCTATTCGTGGTCTCCCTCTCAGCCTTACACCTCTCACATCAGATCTACTTATCTTTTTCACCAATCGCTCATTATCCATTCTCTCCATATGCCCAAACCATCGCAACACCCTCTGCTCAACTCGATCAGCCATCTCCTCAACAACTCCAGTTCTCCTTATCACTTCATCATTTCTCACTCGATCCATATGCGTCACTCCACACATACTCCTCAGACACCTCATCTCCATTACATTCAAACTTTTCCTCTCTGCTACACCCATATTCCATGTTTCAGCCCCATATAATGCAGCCGGTACCAAAACATCCTCATACTGCCTTCTTTTTACATCCATTCTAAGCGAATTACATCTAAACACTTTTTTCATTCCTCCCAGCACCTTTCCTACTTCATTCATTCTAAATTTCACTTCTGCATCTATTCTTCCATCCACAGCAACATGTGACCCTAAATACTTAAAACACTCTACCTCCTCAAGCAACTCACCATTCAAAACTATATTCGTCCTCCTACCATCTATCGACCTCGTACATTTCATCACTTTACCCTTATTCTCGTTTACTTTCAATTTCCTCCTTTCACACACCCATCCAAACTGCTCTACCAACTGTCTCAATCTCTCCTCTGAATCAGCCACCAGTACAGTATCATCTGCAAACAGCTGCTGCTTCAGATTCCACTCTCTACTATCAACATTCACCAGACTCAGACCTCCACCTAACTCTCTTGCATTCACCTCCCTTACAACACCATCCATATACTGTAATTATTAAACAACCAAGGCGACATCACACATCCCTGTCGCAGCCCCACTCTCACGGGAAACCAATCACTCACAGTATTTCCCACTCTTACACACGCTCCACTATTCACATAAAAACTTTTCATCCCTTTTAGTAACCTACCATGGAGTCCATACAATCTTAAAATAGTCCACAAAGCCTCCCTATAAGTTCTGTCATACGCTTTCTCTAAATCCATGAACGCCCAAACACATCCTTGCATAAATACTTTTCACAAACTTGTCTCGCAGCAAACACCTGATCCACGCATCCCCGCCCTCTCCTAAAGCCACACTGCTCATCACCAATCACTCCCTCTGTGCCTTCTCTAACTCAATTAACCATCCATCCATCATCTAATCCTACGTTGCCCCATGAGGAGCGTAGGAGCCCGGGGCTAGGAAAGTTGGTCCTGGCATTTAAGATGAGAGTGACCACCCTCAATCATCCCTGAGTGGCATTATGTGAGCAATAAACCCCAACCATCCCTTGGATATAAACCTTCACCGGCTCAATCCGACTGGAGCACCTTTATTACCCACTAAACCACCAGGAGCCAAACTTTGGTTATATGGTTACCACCCAGCATAGTAAATGGTTTCCTTGTGTACAGGAAACCATTTGGCTTGTCACTCAGTGTAAAGTCACCCACAGGCAGAAGGAAGAGGAAAGAATGAAGGAAAGAAAGACATAAGAGGGAGTATAAAGTCACCCGCAGGCAGAAGAAAGAGGAAAGAATGAAGGAAAGAAAGACAGAAGAGGATGGGTGGAAAGAAGGATGGAGGGGAGGAAAGGGCAGACATCCGAGAGCAGCACTACATCAAGTGAGTGGATGGTGTGCACCCCCACAACTCTACCATATACCTTACCTACAACACTCAACAGACGTATACTCCTAAAGCTAGTTCATTCATACTTATCACCCTTGCCTTTATACAACGCGACCACACAAGCACCTGCCCAGTCAATTGACACCATACCTTTCACAAAGCACACATTCAACAATCTTACTAACCAGTCAACAATACCGCTCCACCACCCTTCAGGCATTCCACAGCACACCCATCCATACCTGCAGCTTTCCCTGTTTTCATCTCCTTTACTGCCTTCTCCACTTCCTCCTTCGTGATCAAACAATCATTCAACTCTCCCAACACATTCATTCCCGGCACCCCTCCATCCGCCACAATCTCAGCCTCCCTTTCCTCCCTTACATTTAACAACCTTTCAAAATACTCTGCCCATCTCTTCTTTATTGTACCCATCTCAGTTAGCATCCTTCCAGCCACTGCTTTTACTCGCTCTTCCTTCCCAGACTCTCCCTTTTGCACCCTTTTCACCTCCTTCCAAAACATTTTCTTTTTCTGTTGAAAATTCTTAGTCAACCGCCTACCCCACCTCTCATCTGCTGCCACTTTAGCATCGCGCACAGCCCATCTCGCCCTATTCCTCTTTTCCTTATATCTCTCATATGACACCTCATCCTTCCTCTGCAGCCACACTTCATACGCACGTCTCTTCTCAGCCGCAACCGAACTTACCTCCTCACACCACCATTCACTTCCTTTTCTTACACCACCACCCACTCGTCTCACACCACACACATCTTCCGCATGCCCCATCACAGCACTCTTAAACAGTTGCCATTCCTCCTCCACATTGCTATTTTCCTGATCTTTCACTGCGTTCCACTCATCTTTCAATTTCTCCTGATACTCTATCATTTTCTCTATTTTATCCAACTCATTCACTTTCAAAACCTCCCTGCCACACCTAATTCTCTTAGCCCATTATACCCATTAAAACTATTACTATTGGACTGAACAAATGGACTTTAACAATATGACTCAATTGTAGCCTATTAGAGTGCAATGGATCCAATTCGTGCCATAATAAGTATATTTCTATTAATGACTTATTTAGATTACTCGAAATCAAGTGGAGTTCAGTTCTTCAAGGGAAGTACTTCGCAAACAGCACCGAATCCCATGTTCCGACCTTCAGGGCAATGATTTTATTTCGTTCCATGGAAAGGGAGTCAGGTGAAATGGAGTGTTAATATTGATACTGTGAACGATATCACGGTAAGGACAACTCTGTTATTCTATTCCTACTGCTCGTTAGAATTCTATCTATCTATCTATTGCCAGACGCCTTAATCCAGCACGGGGTGGCCACAAACAAATCGCCTCCACGTCGCCCTGTCCCCCGCCATTTCACTGTCCTGCTCCCAACTCACACCCCAAACTCTCATATACTTCTCCACTCCATCACTCCATCTCATCCTCGGCCTCCCCTTCCCTCTCTCCCCCTCCACCTCACTCACATACGCTCTCCTCGTCAGTTTCTGACTCTCCACCCTCCCAACATGGCCAAACCACCTCAGTATGTTCCTCCTAACGCTTCCTATCACATCCACATCCACACCACAACGCTCCTTTATATCCTCATTTGTCAGCCTGTCTCTCCATGTGGCTCCACAGGCTCCTCTTAAATAACTCACTTCCACTGCTGTCACTCTTGACTTGTGTCCCTCCAACAATGTCCAAGCTTCACTTCCATACGTTAGAGTTGGTATCACAATACTGTCATGTAATAACTTTTTCATTTCCATGCTCACTTCCTTGTTTCTTATCACTGCCTTCAAGGAACCAGCAACCTTTCTTCCTTGTTGTACCCTTTCAAGCACTTCACCCTCCAAACTTCCATCCTTACTCATCACATTAGCCAAGTACTTAATCGTACTCATATTTTCCATTTCCTCACCATCCAACCTCACTGTACATTCACTGACTTCACCTCTCCCAAAGACCATCACTTTACTCTTCCCTACATTCACCTCCAGATTCCGTTTCTTACACACTCTCCCAAACTCATCCACCAAACCTTGCAGCTCCCCTTCCTCTTCACTTAACAACACAGTATCATCTGCAAACAACAGTACAGGGAGTTTCCAAACACTACCCTCTCTCACTAGGACCACTCCAACATCCACTGCCCTACCTTGTATCTCTTTTATTACCCCATCCATGTACAGACTGAACAACCATGGAGACATGACACATCCCTGTTTCAACCCAACTTTCAAACAGAAAAACTCACTCAGTTCACCATCCACACGCACTGCAGCCTTAGCACCATCATACATACTCTTCACAGCATTCAACAACTTCCCATCTACTCCATATATTCTTAATACTTTCCACAATCCTTGTCTATCCACCCTCTTATATGCTTTCTCCAAATCCGTGAAGGCCGCATACAACTTCTTTCCTTTCTCTAGAAACTTTTCCACTAACGATCTAAGAATGAATATCTGATCTACACTACCTCTTCTCTTCCTAAAGCCTCCCTGTTCTTCTCCAACTAATTCCTCTGTTATTTCCTTAACTCTGTCAATAAATATCCTACCATACACTTTTCGTATTACACTAAGAAGACAAATACCCCTATGATTACCACACACTTCTTTTTCCCTTTGTACCAGGGAATAATTATACCTGACTTCCAATCCTCCGGGACTCTACCGTCCTCTCAGGTCAATCTGCACATCTTCCACATCCATTCTACTTCTATCTCTCCCTCATGCATCAGCATTTCACCACACACTCCATCAATTCCTGGGGCTTTCCCCAATTTGACCTTCTTCATTGCTTCCACAACTTCTATCCTACTGATTTTTTCCTGTCTTCTCACCTCGCTCCTTCTCCCAGCCATTCCTCAGCCATTTATACTCTCATTACTTCCATTCTCTATGCTCAACAATTCCTTAAAGTGTTCTCTCCATCTGCTCACTTTTTCTCCTTTCTCCACCAGTAATCTACCATTTTTATCTTTCACTCCCCCACTAACTTCACTGCCACCCTGTCTTAATCTCTTCACCTCTTTCCAGAACATTTTCTTACAGTCCCTCCACTTTACACTCAAATTCCTTCCAAATCCCTCATCCACACTCATCTTACTCTCTCTCTTACTAATCTTTTCACCTCTCTCTTCCTTTCTACATATAACTCTCTCTACCGTCTCTCAACTTCTTCCACGCCCCTATTTCTCATCAATTCATTGTATGCTTTCTTCTTTTGTGCCACAGCCTGTCTCACTTCTTTATTCCACCATGCTGTTCCTTGTATCCCCTTCCGTCTTCTCTTCATCCCACACACCACATCACATGCTGCACATATTTCTTCTGTGAATATCTTGCACACACCTTCCACGTCCCCCATCTTTTCCATTTCATATTTACCCAATCGTTCCTCCACTTCTTATATTCTGCCTTTTTTCATCTTCTTGTAAACTTTCCACACTCCTTGCAACTAATCCTTCCTCTCGTCCTTCTCTTCTTCTTTTTCTCCATCTTACTTGGATCTTGATTCTGGCCACCACCAAGCAGTGGTTAGAAAGTCCACTCCCCCAGCCTCTATAAGCTCTTGCTTAGAATTCGCTTCCCCAAATTAGTTCGCCCCAAACTTCAACTCACAGTAGTTCAACTGTTACAGTTGTTTTATGAATGGAGGACACCTGCAGTCTAGAGTATGGAATTTTCTTTTTATTCAGTTTGTTTTTTTCTTACTCTGTTGATCTGGGAAATAAAACGCCAGTTGACTTTATTCAGCTGACACTCACAGGGGCAGGAGTGTGACAAATAAAAAAAATAAAAAAAGGAACAAAAACAACCAGTATCGTTACCAGTAATAAAACAGGATCCAAGTGATGTCTCTCCATGTGGTTCGATATGCAGGTAAATTTCGAGTAACGATTTAGGTTGTTGCCATAATAGCTTTACAGACTACAAATGTTAGATATGCCTTTAATCAACCTCTTCTCTACTAGAACACTCTCAATCTCTCTGTAAAACCACTAAAATTCTTTTTAATCAAACTTGGCCTAAAACTGCCATCTCTGAGTTGACACAAGTGATAAACGTCAGAACACGATGCTCGTCACAAAGAAGTGCTGTGGCAAAGATTTAGTGTTGTAGCGTTGTTTGTTTCTGCCACTGAGCTACGTGGAATAAGCTGCATAAGGACGACACTCAAGGTCAAGGAGTTAAGTTGCCAGTGATTGAGATATATACTAAGGACTATATGGGTCGTATTTTAAGTGGCACTTTTGATATCATAACACCTCTTCGTAAACGATTTACTCTACACACCACACCTCAGTACTCTCTTATGTTTAATTAATATGTATATGTCGATATGAACACGATATAAATAGTATAAGAGATAATGTAGACGTGTACTATGCAAAATAAATCGCTAAAGAAGTGTTTCCCAGCCTCCCACGCCACTAGAACACGGGCCTTTATGTGAAATGGAAGCTTCGTAGCCTTTCTTCCTTGGCGATTTTTTTTTAAATATTGCACCTACGCTTTCTCTTGTGTATTATTTATATCATTTTAATGTTGACTAAGTTTGCAACAATAATAAACAAAGGATTACTGAAGCTTAATATACTATACAAAATAAATCGCTAAGAAACAGAAACTGCGAAATCTCCAATATAATAGACAAGAGGATATTGATGCTTAATAGGCCACGCAGAATAAATCACTATGAAAGATGTGTTACGTTGTCCCCAGTGCCACTTAGAATACGACCAAAGTTTCACCTCCACATCACCCTCACATGTCCAGCGGCCGTAGTATTAAAACTTGAGTGGAAGTAGTTGTAATGAGGCCCGAAGTTTGTTATTTTTGGAACTCCTGTAATTATAAGACATGATTAGCCTGCATCCCACATTTCATAGAGCAGTCGGCAACGATAGAGTAAGGTCAGGCAGGGTCTAGCATCATTACCGGCTTTAGAAATTATCGTCAATAATTGGGGTGTTTTCCACAAGCGGCCCCAAGAGTTAAAAAGCAACAGGTATTTCTCACTGACAGGATTTACGGCTCAGAAAATAAATGTAATAAATGAAATAATCCTTTACAAAAACTAACTCTTGTGCTATGGTATGAAACGTAAATAGACTTTGTCCGATCATTATGTACTTACTCAAATACAGCGATGAAAGGTTATGTGGTCAGGTGTTGAGAAATAGTGTGTGTGTGTGTGTGTGTGTGTGTCTGTCTGTCTGTGCGTGCGTGCGTGTGTGCGTGCTTGCGTGTGTGTGTGTGTGTGTGTGTGTGTGTGTGTGCGTGTGTGTGTGTGTGTGTGTGTGTGTGTGTGTGTGTGTGTGCGCGCGCGCGCGATATGCAGCCGACTCAGGCTCTATGCTGGATGCCCCGTTCCCTTTGACCCAGCAGTTCTTTCAGACGCCAGTAGGTGGCGCACATACCCTCCGATGTTATCTCACCAGTCGCAACAGCCAGACGCCATACCACTGTGTTGGTGTTGTTGTTATTGTTGTTGAATAACCCCGTGTGGCGGAAGATTTTTTTCCCTGATGGACGCCGCATTTGCGTCTTCACCCAACTAACACAGGCACCACAGGAGGATTCACATAGCACCGGTACTGGGTAGTTCATTAATCTTCTGTTTTACCGCCTGCACCTTGTGTCTGCCCTGCCCTCCTCCTATCTCCCCAGTGACCTAACTTAACGGCAGTATTCAGTGGTCAGGTCTGAGATTGATTAGGCCAAGGCTCTTCGGATTTATTAATGGTGAGGTGATATTAACGGGGACATCATTCTAACATGCCGGTTGGTCGAATGGAAGAATAATTTAGTATCTACCCTGCAAACTTGTATGTCCTCCTCGTTTGCCATTTAACCACTATACCTGCCCCAGACTTTGATCTGTAATGATGCTAAGATAAGATTAAAGGTATTATCATATGCTACGGAAATGTAAGCGGACTTGCAAGTTGTGGAGGCAGGCTGTGGGCGAGGCGAAGTGAGTGAAAATTTTAGTTCCAGCAACAATAGTCTGGACGCTGGAACACCACAGAAAATGATGCTGGATCGCTTTATCAGGGTTCACTCCTCTATTTGGCACAGTTTAGTACTTTAGAAAACACATTACTTTTTCCATCCGTACAATACAATGATATGTTAAAATGTGTGTCCAGTAAGTCGTTCATATATTGCAGTTTATAACCTTCTTGAATTTAGAGTCTTCAGTCTTTGTGTACAGCCTACTGATATTATAAAGCAGTGTTTGCTCTAGGTGGAATTGTTTATATTTACCGGTAAGCTACGTCACCAAATTATCCCCAGATAGAAAGAGAATGTTACTTTATTTAATAGTAGTTTAAAAGTTCTGTTATTATGATGCTCTTATTTCAAGCTGCCGACCAGACAACTTTCTCATTAAACACTACAATTGTTTCTCTGCCTTCCATCTTAGCAATGTGATGATAAGAACTTGCAATAGTCCTTAAGATAATACAGTCTTGTCTTTTCCATCTGCTATAACATACAGTTTATCTAGTCCTCAGAACCCCGGAGAGAGAGGGGGAGAGGAAAGGGGAGACAGGGGCAAGGAGAGTGAAACGGAGGGGGAGGGGAGAGGGGGAGACGGAGAGGGAGGGGGAGAGAAGGGAGACGGAGAGGGGAGGTATAGAGGAGGAGGAAGAGTGAGACTCATACAAGACACCGATTACGGAGAAAACATATCCCAAAGACTGCCTTGGAGACTCTGTGTGGCCACTGAAACATAAGCCAACTGCAGTACAGATTGCATCAGTAACGAGACGAGCTGGCTTTTGCACTAGGCCACTGTGATACCATTTTATCCTAGTATGACTGACACCTCAATCAAAGGGTAAACTTACTAGCAACACGAGTATCCTGGGATGTAGAGCAGGGAACGTTACCCTTTGCATTGCCAGTGTTTGACTTCGGTTGAATCTTGTTTATGCGAGAAAGTGACCTACTCCATTTTCTTTAAGTGATCGGTGACATTTGGTTCCAAAGTTAATCGTCATCCATTCTTAGTTAGGGAAAAATAGTTTACTTGAACTTTACTCAACTGAGGAATGGAACACACTAATTGTCATCCTTATAAATGGGAAAATAAAGGAAAGCTGTTGACGAAGGAAATGAAGCAGGAAAAGATACAAGTAGGCAGTATAGAAGGTGGCAGTGAGTGAAGCAAATAGTAAAGGAGAGAGGCAGATAGGAAAGGAAGCAGACAGTGAAAGAAGAAAGTAATGAAGACGTCAAATAGTCAGCGAGAGAGGGACACACTGTGAGGGAAAAAAAAAAAAAATGAATAAGGAGAGCAGATGAGAGTAGTAAATACTGAGAGAGAGAGGGGGGGGGGGAAGACAGGAAGGGGACAGAGAGGAAGGGAGGCACCGAGAGAGAGCCGGACAGTGAGGAAGGCAGCCAGGCAAGAGAGGGAGGGCGGGAAGGGTGGGAGTCAAGCTGGCGTTACGGGACATTACTGTGACGAAGTGGACAGGACTGAGTAGCACAGGCAGGCAGGCAGGAATGAAGGAGTGCTGGGAAGGAAGGAGAGTGTAAGACAGGCACATGAATTGCCAGATAAAAGATAAAATACAGCCATCATTTGGTATGAACTTGCTATGTATCTAAAGTTGAGTTACATTTTGCGTACACTTATCAAAATTAATTCATCCGACAAGCCTGCACCTACAGAAACTGCTGTGGACAAAGACTATGAAGCTTTCCCTCTTCACATAATTGTCCTCTTTACTGTTGTTACTTGGGAAATATAATGCACCTTTAATGAGCTCACAATATCAAGATTAACAAAATTGGGGAAAATGTTGAATTACTCGATTTCTTCTCTGCTCATTGATACACCAGCTGATGATTGGTAGAATACGAAAACAAAACTCTTTCTTAGCCCCGCCGTTAGATGTTGATCCTCAGAGCAAATTATATTCAGTTCGAGAAGCGGCTAAAATTTGTATAGGATGTGTCCGTATATATCTAATCAAACAAAACTGAAGTCTGAAGTATGTGCCTCTGAGAGTGTGTGTGTGTGTGTGTGTGTGTGTGTGTGTGTGTGTGTGTGTGTGTGTGTGCATGGTGTGTGTGTGTGTGTGTGTGTGTGTGTGTGTGTGTGTGTGTGTGTGTGTGTGTGTGTGTGTGTGTGTGTGTGTGTGTGTGTGTGTGTGTGTGTGTGTGTGTGTCTGTGTGTGTGTCTGTGTGTGTGTGTGTGTGTGTGTGTGTGTGTGTGTGTGTGTGTGTGTGTGTGTGTGTGTGTGTGTGTGTGTGTGTGTGTGTGTGTGTGTGTGTGTGTGTGCATGGTGTGTGTGTGTGTGTGTGTGTGTGTGTGTGTGTGTGTGTGTGTGTGTGTGTGTTTCATTAATGTGTGGAGGCGTGTAAATGTGTGAGAAAGAGCGTGTGTTGGTCGGTGACTTTGAAAGAATGCGTGCAGTGTGTAGGTAAATATATATGAGAGAGAGAGAGAGAGAGAGAGACTTAACTAAGTGCGATTGTGGGTGGTCGTTGTAATGTGCCACTTGATCTTAAATGTGGTGTGTGGTGTTCTGAGGTGATGCAGAGCCCTGGTGTTGTGACGTGGTGTAGTGTTGAGGTGTGTGGTGTTGTGGTGTTGTGTCCACTCGCGCCACCCCGACCCATTTATTTCCACTTAGCAGCCAAAAGCCCAGTGACTGATGGGAACGTACACCTCACTCACTTTCTCTCCTATTATTCTCTTACCTTTCTTTCCTCGCCCTTTCTTTCCCCTTCTCCCTTCTCTTTAACACCCCTTTTTCATCCCTTCCTTCTTTATCCTTTTTCCGACTCTTCTTTTTTCTTTGAACCCATCATCCATCCTTCCTTCCTTCTTTGTCCTTGCTTTCTCTCCCATTACTTTTCCTTTTCCTTTACCATGCTTCTTCTTTCCCTTCATTCTTTGTCCTTCTTTCTCCCATCTCTCTTTTCCTTAGCATCTCGTTTCCTTCCCTTTCTTCTTTATCTTATTGTTTTTCTTCTTTACCTCTCTTTTTTTTTTAACACCCCCCTTTCTTCCTTTTTTTTTTTTTTACCTTTTTTCTCTTTCACCCTCTTTCATGCTTTCTGCTCCCGTCTTCCTTCCCCCCCCCCTTTTATTATTATGTTCTTCCTTTTTTCTCTCTCCCTTTTCCTTAGCACCCGTCTCCCTCCCTCCCTTCTTTGTTCTTTCCTCCTTTCACCCACCACCCTTTTCTTTAGCCTCTTTCTTCCCTTCTTCCTTTCCTTGCATGATGATTCGCACGTGTAATGTTAGCTCTGTTCTTAAGACCTTTCCACACTGAGGCCATCATCATCAGGCATCTGTTTAAACATGTTTGTCCCATTATGTAGTTCTGTATAATTATTTAAAGAATACCCTGATAACTGGGCAACGTTCTTGGCAAACCGTTTTTCGCTTGTCACGTCCACTACGCTCAGGTGGGAGAAATGTCATGTCAAAAACGTGACCGAATGAAAAGGGTTGTTCTAATTCTTATTCCGACCTTCATGATCGAACATTTAGCATCAGAATATTTGTGGTTTCGACCTAGGTGTGAGCCTGCCGTTTCTGTTTTCCATAAAGTGAGTCTTCCTTTTGTTACGGAGCTGTTAATGAGGAAATACTAGGAGACAGGTAACATCAGTGATCCGTTCATTGCATGAATATGAATGTCTGAAGGAATCGACCAGTACCGATAGAGTCTTAACTGGTTGTGTGGCTCGCCAGCACTTAATAAAAAGGAATTATTATCATTTTATTGGACCTAGAATGAGATATCCCAAGAATTATTACAAGAAGCAGTCAGTATGTACTGCAGAACGAATATTTGGACCCTACACGGCAACGGCTTCACACACATATAAAGTATGATAAAAAAAAAAGAAGGGATTGATGATTAGAAAATATAAATGATGCCAGAAAGGGAAGGGGAAAAAAGGTTAGTGTGTGGTTGATGTGATACGAGTGGTGTAACGTGAGGCCGGGGGTGATCCAGTAATAGTGTCCCCCGCTGCGATGCTGATGACCTGCCCCTCACGTGGTCACTACCCCACCACACACACCCCACCCTCCCAGTGCCAACCCATCCCACCAAACTTCATCTCACCAGAGCCACCCCACTCCTAGTTCCATTCTACTCTTCCCACCCCTGTCCATCAATGCCACCTCACTTCACCAGTACCCTCTCGCTCCACCAATACCACCTCACTCAACCAGTGCCACCCCAGTTCACCAGTGCCACCTCACTCAACCGGTGCCACCACACTCCATTAGTGCCACCCCACGTCACTAGTGCCACCCCGCTACATTATTGCCACCCCACTACCAGTGCCACCTTGCCACCCCATTTCACCTCTGCCACCTCGTCCCACCCCACTCCATCACTGTCACCTCATCCCACCCTACTTCATCACTGCCACCTCATCCCATTCCACTCGTGCCACCCAACACCACTTCATCAGTGCCAATCCACCCAACCTTACCAGTACCACCCCACTCCACCAGTGCCACACCCTACTACAGCATTTTCACCCCACTCAACCCCATCGGTGCCACCCTATCACTGCCACCCCACAAACTCTACCACTGCCACCCCATATTAGCAGCGCAACTCAGTGCCAACCAACCCCACCCCACCAGTGCAGCCCCGACCCAGCAGTGTAACCCCTGCATTTAGAATGAAAGGGCTGCACTGGTTGGGTAAGGTGGTCAGACACTGGTAAGGTCGAGTGGGGTGAGTTTGACGCCAGTACTGTGGGGAGGCACTGACGGGGTGGGCAGAAATGGAGTGGGATGCAGTGGGGTTAGGTGAGATGGGGTAGAGTGACAGTTGTGGGGTTGTGTGGGGTGAGCTGAATTAGGGTGGAGGAGTGGGGTGAAGTAGAATGGCATTGGTAGGGTGACGTGGGGTGGACTAGGGTGTGGTGGAATGGTATAGGGTGGGGTAGTAGGGTGGGGTTGTGTGACACTGGTGGAGTGACATAGGCGGGTGATGTGACTTTGGTCTAGTGGAATAGAGTGGGACTTAACTGATGGGATGGGGGTGCAACAGATGGGGTGGAGTGGATAGGAGTAAGGTGGGATGGCGATGGTGGGCTGCGGTGGGGTGGGGTGGGGTGGCACTGGTGAGGAAGGGTGGCACTGGTGAGGAAGGGTGGCACTGGTGAGAAAAGGTGGCACTGGTGAGGAAGGGTGTGACTGGTGAGGAAGGGTGGCACTGGTGAGAAAAGGTGGCACTGGTGAGGAAGGGTGTGACTGGTGAGGAAGGGTGGCACTGGTGAGGAAGGGTGTGACTGGTGAGGAAGGATGGCACTGGTGAGGCACAATGGCACTGGTGAGGCACGGTGGCACTTGTAGGGTACGATGGCACTGGTGGGGTACGGTGGCACTGGTGGGGTACGGTGGCACTGGTGGGGTACGGTGGCACTGGTGGGGTACGATGGCACTGGTGGGGTACGGTGGCACTGGTGGGGTACGGTGGCACTGGTGGGGTACGGTGGCACTGGTGGAGTACGGTGGCACTGGTGGGGTACGGTGGCACTGGTAGGGTACGGTGGCACTGGTGGGGTACGGTGGCACTGGTGGAGTACGGTGGCACTGGTGGGGTACGGTGGCACTGGTGGAGTACGGTGGCACTGGTGGAGTACGGTGGCACTGGTGGGGTACGGTGGCACTGGTGGAGTACGGTGGCACTGGTGGGGTGCGGTGGCACTGGTGGGGTACGGTGGCACTGGTGAGGTGGGACAGTACTAGCATGGTGGGGTGGGATGGTTTTGTACCTGAGGGATAGGAGGGCATTGACTAAGCATACATTACTGAGTTGGAGTCTGACGGTACTGGTGGGGTGCGGTTGGGTGGAAGTGGTGAGGAGGGTTGGAAATAGTGGGATAGGGTAGGTGGCACTGTTCGGGAGGGATAGGATGACTGTGGCCTGTGATGATGTTCATATATATGGTCATAGGGGCAATATCGAGGTATTATCAGCTTGTTTTAAAGAAGCATACCTATGTGGTCATGGTACTCACCTGGTTTTCTTCATATCACCGGTTTGAATTCTGTTGTATCTAGGGGAGATAATATTGCATTACACTGTGTTTAATTAACTTCAGCACCTTATCTTAAGCCTACCTATGCGTTATGATACGTGTTGCTGATATACGCCATTTCTCAAACAATGCGGTAGACCAGCTATACCCCAGTGGCGAAATGAATGAGAAGGATACTTCAAGTGTCAGCACGCCAAAAAATAAACTAAAAAATTAATTAGTTAAGTCCTATGGTATTAGGCTGTTCCATAACACTAAAACATGGTGTTCTAATATCTACAGGTCCAGAAAAAAAGTGCCATAGAGATAATACAGTCTCATCGCTCAGCATCCGTGTTGCAAGCAGCCTCTTACCTTTTGCAATCGAGGCAGAAGAAATCGTCTGACAGCATCCGGAACAAAAACATATAAGTAAAGTGCTGTCATTTGCACGGTTATTCAAGACAGAACCCAGCCTTTTCTTGGACAGGCGCTTTCCTTACCAGAATAAGAGTCTGCCACGGAAACAAAACAAAACAAAAAATACATATAATTCCTAGACTACACTCAGATCCTCTCAGCTTCCGTTGCAGCGCAGTGTATATGGATGCTTGTTTTATGACACACCTATACTTTAACACTGGGTATTTTTCTGTGTTATCTGAATTTGATGTTTACATGCATATATACATACATACATTCATATATACATACGTGTACATACATACACACAATATAAATGTGTGAGTATGTGTGTGTGTGCATGCGTACATGTGTGCGTGCTTACGTGCGTGCGTGCATGCGTGTGTGCGCGCGCCCTCGTCCGGTGGGGTTGGTTAGGGTGTGAGAGTGACAGGTGCCTGGTGTGGTGTGGTGTGATGGTGTGACTGTTCCCTCACTTGATATATCGAGCCAGCGGGGTCACTCGGCCCCTCTTGTCGCCCTCACTATAACCACATTTTCTTTAATCATTCCTATCCATTGTTCTGTATTACCTTCATTTCTCAACTTGCTATTTCATCTCTCCTGTACGATAAGACTTTCATGCAAACCCATCTTTCCTCAGTCCATCAGTCAGATTTTTTTTCCATACTACTTTCCTCCACCCCCTACTCCCCTTTCCCCAACCCTGCCCATCGCTGGTGGTCTTGGGTCGCGGCCACACCACTGGTCACTCCGTCTGTGGTCAGTAATGGTCTCTTGTTGTTATTGGTCCACCTCCCTCACATTCCACGACAGTCAAACCATTTAAGTGTTTCTCCCATTTCTCTCTGTGATCCTTAGCATTTGCGTTGTGGTCTAAAACAATGTATTTAATTCCTTTTGTTTTGGTGTTCTCTGGTTTTTCTTTTTGGAATAATTTTAGTCATCAGTGTCCCCATGTAATCTCTCTCTCTTCACACGGCTATGTTATTTACTAACACCCTCTCTCTCTCTCTCTCTCTCTCTCTCTCTCTCTCGCGCGCGCGCGCGCGCGCGCACACACACGCACACGCACACGCACACACACACACACACACACACACACACACACACACACACACACACACACACAGTGCCTTCCACCACCTCTATGTTGCACACTTACACCGTCAGGGCTGTAATGGGTTCTGTTCTGGCCAACGTACCTCCACCCACATCCATCACAACCTCCATCACCCACCACCACACCCACACCCATCTCACCCTCCCTCACCCGCCACCACCCACACCATATATTCCCCTCCTTGTATCAACTCTCGTCTACAATGACAATAACACTCATTACCCCATTATCACCCACTTGCAAAACTCATACTCATCACTCCACTCATGCTGCTTACACTCACCATTACTATTTAATCAATCATGCCCATCACCTCCACTTACTCATACCACTGACACTTTCCATTACTACTTCACACCCACTTAAACCACTCATACCGACCACCTGCACCCACGCCACTTACACTCACCAGTACTACTTCATCACCCACTTACATCACTCCTGTCTCCAGCTGTCTATACTCACACGATTCACTAGTAGCAACATAAGAAGGGAAAGCGACTGCAATTTGCCATTAAACCTAATCTAAACGGCTCATGACATTTTCTGAATAACTACCATCAGGCCCCCAACAAAAGTCAGCAGGAACGTTAGAAATGGAAGACGAAGCTCTCAAGTTATATTCATTTATTTATTTTCTTATTTATCTATGGGCAACTCGCTCTATTCATCCATGTGTCTGTTGCCAAACTAGTTCTTCCACAGTTCCCTCTTCATACTTTTTTGTCTGTTTGTACTATTTTGTCTCTGTACCGGCGTCAGATAATAAGTGACCGAAATACAAATATTTTCGTATTCTGATAAGGTACAGGAAAGATATGTAGAAGAATAGGGATAGAAATGAAGATTGATATCAGAGTGTCTGGTAACTGATAAACAGCTAGTATCCGAAGTGATAATGGAGGTGCGTGGATCAAATATTAAACTTAAGTCGATAGTGTAGAGAACATGTGAGAAGGAGGGCGATATAATTATGGACCTTGTGTATCTGGAAAAAGCATAGTACTGTGAACAGGGAGGGATTATGAAAGGTGTTATGTACCTACAGTGAAGAAGGAAAGATACTGGTTGCTGTATAAGCATTTATGGTAATTAAGTACAGTCACTGTCCCATGTTTTGTTCACTGGTGCTTGCCCTGCCGGGAGCGTGACAGGAAAAAAAAAAGAAAAAAAAAAAAGCGCTCAGGGGACTCCACTCTCAGCTAAAGTCGATGTGTCGGCTTTTAGACTCCAAAGGTTGCGTGTCCAAAGCTTTGCGAAAAACGCCTGTCAGGGTTCGGAGTTGTTTACGTACATTCATACATGCTTACATGCATACGTATATACATAAATAAACATACTTATAGATAGACAGATATACATATATATATACATGCCTTCATAGAAACTCAACGCCGTTTATGTAGATGTGAAAGTGCAGATGGTTTGTGTGACTGTAAGTGGTTGTAGATCGGTGTTGGCGTGAAACAGTGCGGCTGATGTACCCATGGATGAGAGCCAGACACACCTCCATGTGGCTTCTCTAAATTTCACACCTCATCGTCCATCGTTAGTAAAATTAGCTATATCCGCCGTCAAAATACTCTGTCTTAACGTCATATTAATATAGAAGTGGACCAGAGAAATACTGATGAAGAGATGTCGATACAAACAGAAATTTTTCATATGACCACAGCAACATGGCAAATAAATTAATAAGGTAAGTAATGTCTCTAACCAGGCCGAGTGCTAACATGTCTTCAGGTGTGGGATGGGTGACTCAGGAGGTCGGGTGGAGAAACAACAGCACCTGTATTGGTTGGAAATATTACTTGTAAATCTTATTAATTTGGCATTAGTTTTTGCTTGTGTGTACCCCTGACTTTTTCCATTATTTTCCTGATCCATTTCCTTCAAATACAGTGTACCAAAACAGTGGTTCCAATTTTGTGCCTCAGAAACATACTCGTTTATCACCTTTACCTAGTGATCAACGACTAGGTTTGGAATATATAGAACACAGGACTGGTATGTCTGGCTCTCCCTCTATGGGTTTCATGGTGAAAAAGGGAATACTTCAAATCGTATGTGGCCAGATAATTTTGTGTCACTTTCTAGCAGCGACCGAGAATCTTCCGTATTAGTTCGGTGGCGACTGTGAATCACTGAGCAGCGAGATCTGAATATTATGATTACCTAAAGAGAAGGTGACTCACTATGATGAACTTGTGAATAGAGAGATTTCCGAATTAGCGAGAGATTTTTAAGCACCTTGATTAAGTTAGAGACAAGAGCATAAAGAGAGAAAAGATGCTGAGAGATTCACACTCGCTTTCCTCTCGTGCTCACCTCTTCCGTGTATCCAAACACACCAACATTCGCTTAAATCCAGCTACATCCTCATCCACTCACACCCACACACGACCTTTGAACAGCCCACTCACTCACAGAATCCATACCCACCTACCCGACTGGCATCCTCCACCCACACCTGCATATCCACCCACAGTCTACCCATTCACCCCTTACTTATCTGCACCACTTATCCACCCACATACTGTACATCACCTGCTTACCCCCGTACACCCACCAACAGACCTGCCCACTCTCATATGCCCACCTACACCACTTGCCCACACACCCACAGTACCTGTCCACCCACCTACACCACCTGTCAAATCCACTTCTACCCACCTACGCCACCTGTCAACCCACCCACACCCACCTACACCACCTATGCCCACTCACCTACATCTATTAACCCACCTACACCATCTACCCACTCACTCATACCATCTTCACCCCGCCTACATCCCACCGACGCTTAGCACCTGCCCACTCATCCACACCATCCACCTACCTACCTACCTACTGTACACCACCCACTCTCAGACCATCTACACCGAACCTACGCCCAACACCTGCCCACCCAACAACACCCAGCTACACCCACCACACATACAGCCAGAGAGCCAATGGGGTGTGGGTGCACGGTCGGCCGGGCGTGTAGGGACCAATAAAGATGTCTGAGAGCTTTGATGGTGAGAGAGAGAGAGAGAGAGAGAGAGAGAGAGAGAGAGAGAGAGGACAGGAGGAAGAGGGAGGAGGGGACAGAAGGAGAGGAGAAAACATGAGAAAAAAAAAGAAGAAATGGACGGGAAGGAGGAAGAAAAAATTGGAACACGATAAGAAAAGTAGTTTTTTTATGAACGAAGGGAAGTAAAGGAAAGTGATTGTGACAGAAAGAGGAGGATTAAAGTTAGGAGCGAGAGAAGAAGGTATAACCAAGCTTGGAATAATTAAACTTAGTACAGTTGGATTAGGATATGTTAGGTTAACTTGGGTTGGATTCTTAGCAAGGTTATGTTAAAAAGAACCCAGCTTACGTACAGTACATGATAAATACTTCTATGCATTATAACCCTTTTATCTCTTACACAGACAGTCATAGCGTTACGTCCTTTCACGGATTTTACTCAATATAAAACACAAAATTCCTTTAACATCAACAAAATCTTCCAGTCGCACAAACTCAGAGTGAAACAAGAATAGACTTCACACATTCATACAGTCGCAAAGTCTAACAAGGTCTTGGTGATTCACACAAATGCACTAAGATGTATATTCACTCACGAGCCTAATACAAAGAAATTATATCATAATTAAAGTCCTGTAGACACTCTCATGGCTACTAAATATCTCAGACACAAACACACTCATTTCTCACACAGACACACTTCAGCAAACACACTCACATTGATACAGTTCACCACACACTCACACGGACATTATTCTGCACAGACGCACTTCAGCATAGACACATACACCTACAGACACACTTCAATGTGCACACTCACACAGGCACACCTTAGTACACACACTCATACTCACAGACACATTTCAACCTACACTGTCAGACAGGTAATTTAACACATACACAGTCACATAGGTAAATTTTATATATCATTCTGATATTCATGCAGACTTCATGATACACACACACACACACACACACACACACACACACACACACATTCACGCATAACTAACTTTCATTTTTTCTGTGCAAGCCCATGTTGTTATATATCGTCCGTAGATCAAATGGAGAGAACCGAGCGACCAAATTGGCGTGTGAGGCTTTGAGCAAGAGGAAGAGGGAAGAGGAAGAGGAAGAGAGAAATGAGGAAGTGAGTGTGGGGGATGAGGAAGGAAGAACTGAGAGCAAATGGAAGACACAGAAAGTGAAGGAGGAGGAGGAGGGAGAGAGACAGGGAAGGTGGGAGATGAAGAGATGAGGCGGAGAAACATGAGGAATAGGAAGGGAGAGAAAGAAGGAAGAGAAAGAGAAGGACAGTGAACAGGAGGACGGAGCTCAAAGGAAAGCAAACAGAATCATACCTGTTGGTCATTTGGAGGCTGATTCATATAGGGAGATTAATAAGACAAGGATAGGAAAGCAGCAAAGAAGAGAAAGTATGGGATGAAAAAGTAGGGAACAAAAAAGTGACAGATATGAGAGAGAGAAATAGAGAAAAGGAGGTAGGGGAAAAGAAAGTGAAAGAAATAAGAGGAGTAAAGGATGCAAGGAAGGGGGGAAGAACAGGGGGAGAGAAATGAGAAAGAGCAGAGGAGACGGTGAATAAGGGAGGAGAGAAGAAGACGGGGGGAGAAAAGAGGAAAAGAACTAGATGGAAGAGGAAGGAAGAAAAAGAGGAAGGAAAAGAGGCTGGAAAGGAAGAGAGGAAGAAAAGGAAGAGTAGACAGAGAGGAGAAAACGAGAGAAATGAAAATATGGACAGAGAGAGGAGAAAGTGTATTAGAGAGATGAGAATGGACACGTAAAAGAAGGGGAAAAAGGAAGAGAAAGAGATTCGAAAAGAAAAGAGAATGAGACAGCGAGGAGGAGGAGGAAAACAAAAATGTGAGAAGGAGTAGGAGAGAGGGAGGAAAGGAAGGGTGGGAGGGGTGGGAGGGAAGGAGTTACACAGATACACAGATTAAAGAGTGTTACGGTACTAGCGAAATACTCTGGCCTAAAATGAAATAAAAAATACACACCACAGGAGAAAAACTGAGGAGAGAAGCACAAAAGGCTATAGTGAACTTCGCCCATATAAAGAAGTGTTTGTTGGCGAGTATTAAGTATATATGTAGCAAATTGCCACCAGTCACAGTTTCATATGGTTAACTCATACTTACCCAAACACTGCAGCTTAACACACACACACACACACACACAAAGTATTCATGCAGTACGTTCACATGTACGCTTGTTGTTATTGCTGTTCCAATCACAAATTCATCTTGATACTCACACAATGCTTATAGTAAAACAGACATTTAATCAAAGCTTTTGTTTGTGAAGAAGGTGACGACGACGATGATGATGATGATGACGAAGAATCATTGGAGAGAGAGAGAGAGAGAGAGGCTAGAAGAAAGAGACTTATATATCCGTGAAAAGGGAGGGAGATCGATAAAGATACATTGGATGAAGAGATAGAGAGAGGCGGATGAAGAGATACGGTGCGAGAGAGAGAAAGAGAGAGGGGGGAGGGGGCATGAGGGCCCAACAAGCAAGGGAATGAGTAGTGTGGATGATGGTGCGAGATAGTCACAGAGAATTACCGTCAGAGTTAGCAGCTAGAAAGAGGGAGAGAGGGAGGGATAGGGGAAGAGGAAGATGAGAAAAGAGAGGAAAGGAAGAAGGGGTGAGAGGAAGGATGGAGAGAAGAGAGGAGGGAATCGAAGAGAAAATGGAAACGAAGACGAAAGGGATAGGATGGAAGGAGAGGGGTGATACTGAGGAAGAGAGAGAGAGAGAGAGAGAGAGAGAGAGAGAGAGAGAGAGAGAGAGAGAGAGAGAGAGAGAATGAGGAGAAATGGAGGAAAAGAAGGAAAAATAATGAAATGAAAGACAAGAAGGGTGAGAAAAGAAAATGGGAGAGAAGAAGGAAATGTGAGAGTAAAGCAGAGATAACTGGATGGAAAGACGAATGAAAATAAAAATGGATGCAAGAGAAAAGAAGAAAGGAAGGAAAGGGGGAGAGAGCAATGGACAGAATTAGATGGAAAAAGAGAATGATGGAAAAGGAAAGTGGACATAGATAAAAGGGAATCAAGTTAAAATAAATGATAATAACGATATTAACTAGAAAGCGCTCAGGAGCGCACAACCTTGCCAACGCCAGTCACCAAAACTTTAAAAATCAGGCTGTAGTTTTCAGGATTTGCCATGCCAAAAAGCATAACTGTATAAGTTGTTCGCAATGAAAACAAAATAAAAAATAAATAAATAAATAAATAAATCCTGAATCTGCATCTGGATCCGCATCCGTCACAAAATCTAATTAAGTTTTCCTCGACAAATGGGCTAAACCTCCAGAATATTACATCGAAATTCGATGGTAAGTTTTTGATGTATTCTGTGCATCGACAAACAAACAGACAGTGGTGATCATATAACCTCCGGGCAACTTTGTTGGCGAATTTAATAACAGTAGTAGTAGTAGTAGTAGTAGTAGTAGTAGTAGTAGTAGTAGTGGTGGTGGTGATGGCGGCTGGGGCGGCGCCGGCGGCGGCGGCGACGATGGCGACGGCGATGGCGGCAACGATGGCGGCGGCGATGGCGGCGATGATGGCGGCGGCGGCGGCGGCGGCGGCGGCGGCGGCGGCGGCGGCAGCAGCAGCAGCAGCAACTGGAGTGGTAGTAGTGGAAGTAGCATATATTTTTATTAGTATTACTATTATTGTTGTTATTATTATTATTATTATTATTATTATATGACGTTCGCTGGATATGTGTCATTCCGTTGTTAACAGTACTGTTAACGTAAAAAAATCAGCCAACACAGAGTATATACTGGGTGAATGAGGGGAGGCTGGAAAGTGTAAAGATGAGATGAGGTCAAGGACGTGAGAGAGAGAGAGAGAGAGAGAAAGAGAGAGATGAAGGGAGGAAGAGAGAGAAAGAGGTAAGAAGAGAAGGAGGTAAGGAGAGAAGGATGGAGGGGTAGGGAGGGCCACAGTGCCACACATACCCTGTAATTATCTGACATTAATTGTAACGCTGAGCCGACACAACCGCCTCCCTCACTCCCTCCCTCCATCCTTCCTTCCCTCTCCTTCACTTCACTTCCTCTCCACCCTTCTCTTCTTCCTTCTTTTTACCCCTCCATCCCTCACTCTTTCCTTTCTTACTTCCCTCTCATTCATTTCACTTTCTCTACTCCTCTCTCCTTTCCCTCTCCTCCATCCCTTCCTTCCCTCGCTCTCTCCATCCTTCCTACCCTCTCCTTCAACTCAATTCCTCTACTCTCCTTCTCTTCTTCCTCATTTTCTCTTCTGCTCACTCACCTCCTGCCTAACTACTTCACTTCTTTTCTTCTCTCCTCCTTTCCTTCTCTAATTCATTTCTCTTCCTGTCTCCCTTCCTCCCTCCTTCTTCTCACTTTCCTTCCTCCCGTCCTCTTCTCCCTCTGCCATTCCCTCCTTCCCTTTCTTCCTCCTTCGTTTCCCTGTCACTTCCCCCCTTCCTTTCTCTCCTCCCCTCCTCCCCACCCATATTCCCCCTCCTCCACTTTCTCTCACATATCTTTCCCTCTCTCTTCTCTTTTCAAACCCTCTCTTCTTTCTCTTTTGGAATTTCTCTGCCTCTCTTCCTTCCTTTCGTCATCTACCTTTCCCTCTCTCCCTCTCCTCTTCCTCGTTTATTATCTCTCTTTCCTCATCTTTTTCCTCTGCTTTAGTGTTTTCCTTCTTTCCTTTATCTCTTCATTTTCCTTTCTTGTTACCTTTCATCTTTCTGCTTCTACATCATCAATACCTCCCCTCTTATTCTCTATTTGCTCTTCCTTGGCTCTATCTCTCTCATGTTAGTTGTGAGGGACGCCTTCACGCGGTGGCTCTGATATGGCCGGAGGTGTGGCAGCACTGGCCGGAACAACACATGGCCATAATCCCTTCCTCATCCCTCTCCAGTTTCCACTAAGTAGCCTCACACTTGCCACATAGCGCATTTAAAGTGGCTTCTGTTATCTATCTTGTATTATCTTTTTTGTTCTATCTAATCTATTTATTTATCTATCTATCCTTGACAATATTCTACTTGACTAGACAAATCCCTCTTACTGGTACAAAGACGATGCAGACTAGGGATGCTAGTTGGACACATTCTGAACAAGAGTTAAAGGTAGAAGCAGTAGTAGTAGTAGTAGTAGTAGAAGCAGTAGTAGTAGTAGTTGTTGTTGCTGTTGTTGTTCTATCCCCAGGTTCATCTGAAATGTGAGCCCAGTGACTTCCTGCAGTCCACCATCGTCCTTTTAGTGGATAGGGATGTAGTTGAGGGACATTTGTATAACCAGGCAAGCATTTGAAACATTCAGTACCAATATCTTCTCCAGCGATGGTGCAGTCACTGATTTCAACACACAACACACTGAGACACCCCCCTATTAGCCATAACAAAACCCTTAATGACTGTTCTCCCTCTATTACCCTAGGGAGGAAATGCATATATCTTCATGTTACTGTAAATTATTATTGGTTATACATTTTCGCCTTGTCACACTGATAGCTGGACATACGTTAGCAAAGTATCTAGTAGACTTGGTCGGGTCTTCTCTTGGCCACGGTTGGTTGTTTTTCGGCTGACCATCCTACCCCGAGTCACACCATATCAGGCCGTCTACCACCCCCAGAGATAGATAGATAGATAGATAGATAGAAAGATGGATGTTTCATTGACGCCAGCTTACATACACAGCCGCTAAAATGGGTAACGCACATGTCTTCTCTATCCCTACGGCCTGTAATGTAGCCAGCAACTCCTTTAAGATATGGGTGTCGGTAAAGCGAGGCATCACAGCCCTCAATGCACGCAATTCTTCAAACAAATCCACGCTTCATAACGCCTTTAACAAATCGGTCAAAACTGTTAAGTAAGACGGGTGTAAAAATGTAGCTGCCACCACAAAACAAACAGCAGTAATTTCTGAAAAAAAGGGTTCTGTTTATTAAAATATAGTGTGTGTGGGAGAGAGAGAGAGAGAGAGAGAGAGTGTGTGTGTGTGTGTGTGTGTGTGTCTGTGTGTGTGAAGCCAAACATATAAAAAATGATTAAAATCTGTATAAATAAACCTTCCAATAAACGAAGAACATCGCTGAAATACTAAACACACACACACACACACACACACACACACACACACACACACACACACACACACACACACACACACACACACACACACACACACACACACACACACACACACACACACACACACACACACACACACACAAACACACACACACACACACACACACACACACACACACACACACACACACACACACACACACACACACACACACACACACACACACACACACACACACACACACACACACACACACACACACACACACACACACACACACACACACACACACACACACACACACACACACACACACACACACACACACACACACACACACACACACACACACACACACACACACACACACACACACACACACACACACACACACACACACACACACACACACACACACACACACACACACACACACACACACACACACACACACACACACACACACACACACACACACACACACACACACACACACACACACACACACACACACACACACACACACACACACACACACACACACACACACACACACACACACACACACACACACACACACACACACACACACACACACACACACACACACACACACACACACACACACACACACACACACACACACACACACACACACACACACACACACACACACACACACACACACACACACACACACACACACACACACACACACACACACACACACACACACACACACACACACACACACACACACACACACACACACACACACACACACACACACACACACACACACACAGCTCTACTTATGGCACAGTGAGCTTTCATAAAGATAGCACAAAGTTGAAATTAATCATATAGACCTAATAAAACATCAAACATTTACTTGTAATATTCAGTCCCCAAAGTAATCAGTTCCCTCATAGAAATTTTCAGTCTCTTTTGGACACACAAGTAATTTCCAGATATCTAGAAAACTACCATTATCATCCATCCATAAAAAAAAAGGACAAACGACTCAGCATTTCATCGTAACATAGACCCGTATTGCTTTTCATTGTACCATCCAAAATCATGAAAATACTAATTCTCAAAAATATTATCTACCCATATACCATTGCCCGATTCTCAGTATGTATTTTGCCCACATACCCAAACACCACACGTCTTTCGAAGTTAACCCACGGAATTTTAACACCACGCCCGCTCCACATCCTCAAATGGACAGGACAGCTTTACAAACAGTCCTTAATCGTTAATATAACCGACGGAATATAACCTTCTGATTAGTGTATTAGTTTCTCATCCCTATACAACAATGATTTCCCCCCAAACGTACCCCTAAACAAACAATATACTGCGGTTCACATGTGTCCGTCCCTGTGGCGCGTCTTTTGAAACCCTGGCGTCGGTGTGTTGTGTTCTCGAGAGTCTGTCATCCCTTTATGTTTACTTCTCACGCGCCCTGACCCACAGCCGCATTCATAACGCATCTTGGCTAATTTCTACGGCTATCAGTTCTCTGTAGCGATTATTATAGGAAATCATTTTGGTATTGTTGTTTTTCCTATTATAATCATGGCTCTATTTTGGTTATATGGTGTTTGGGAGCTATATGAGTGATGATAAGCGTATTTACAAACAATATTATATGGAAATTAAGCTTAAGAAACTTCATAAATACGGTTCCTGTGACCTGACCTGGCCTCTCTGCTACTTGGCTGACCCGAGAGACGCTCATGTCAACCTGTCAGTCACTGTAACCTTGACTGACATGTAACTGACAGTCGGCAAGAGGGAAGGGAGAGAAGGAAGGGAGGGAAGATGGGTGGAGCTAACTGGGAAGAGGAAGGAAGGAATGAGGTCTCTCTCTCTCTCTCTCTCACTTTCTCTCTCTCTATATATATATATCCATCCATCCATCATCCAATCCTACGTTGCCCCATGAGGAGCGTAGGAGCCCGGGGATAGGCAGTTGGTCCTGACATTTAAGATGAGAGTGACCAACCTCACTCATCCCTAAGTGGCATTACATGAGCAATAAACCCCAACCACCCCTTGGATATAAACTTCACCGTCTCAATCAGATTGGAGCACAATAATTACCCACTAAACCACCAGGAGCCAAAATTTGGTTATATGGTTACCACCCAGCGTAGTAAATGGTTTCCTGGTTTACAGGAAACCATTTGGCTTGTCATTCAGTGTAGAGTCACCCATAGGCAGAAGGAAGAGGGAAGAATGAAGGAATGAAAGACAGAAGAGGGAGTGTAAAGTCACTCGAAGGCAGAAGGACAAGGAAACAATGAAGGAAAGAAAGATAGAAGAAGATGGAAGGAAAGAAGGATGGAGGAAAGGACAGGGCAGACACCAGAAAGCAGCACTACATTGAGTGAGTGGATGGTGAGTGCCCCCACCTGCCACACTATATATATATATATATATATATATATATATATATATATATATATATATATATATATATATATATATATATATATATATATATATATATATATATATATATATATATATATATATATATATATATGTCCGACTCTGGGCAAAGGCTTCAGGGCCAATTCATAGGGGGCAGTGACCTATCCCAAGGCCCAGTAGTCCTCCTACATCTCCACATGTCACCACTTCGGCGCTAACATCCACTCTCCATATTGAATACATGCTAGGGCTGTCTCGTACAAGACTGGTGTACTGGTATTAGCAGGGGTATTTTTACGACATGTCGGCGAGTCATCTGGTAGATCAGGAAAGTCTGCTTTTAGGAAATTCAAATCCTTAAGCTGTTCCCTGCCCCAGCCGGGATATATATATATATATATATATATATATATATATATATACACACACACGCACACACATAATGTGTAAGGGAAGAGGAATGGGAACGGAGAAAAAGGAAACTGATGAAATAATGGGAATCTAACAGAGAGAAAGGAAAAGCGAAATCACAGAAAAAAAAAAAAAAAAAAAGACTCCCAGAGTAGGAATTTGAAAAAAAAAAAAGTGTCCTAGGAACCCAATAAAATGGAACGTACTAAATATTAATGTAGCGTAAAGAAGCAATCATCAGAAACAAATATCTTCATCATCATCATCATCATCATCATCATCATAGCCCACTAATGCATGAGGGGAAGGGTGGGAGGCAATTGGAAAGCACAACATATCAACAGAGTTCCCAGTGAAATGAGCTATATGGCTCTTCCCTCAATATGAAATCTTTCCAAATTTTCTGCAACAATGTTCTTCATTCTGGCTGTGGGCTAGATACCACTCCGTCAATCGGCAAGTTGGAGAGACATGCTTTTAACAGTGTTCAACTATTGCATCAAGCATCAAGTTCCATGCTTAGGGAAATATTTGAGATTAAACAGTGGATAAGATTGCTTTAAAGATATCATTTGTTCGCCAAAAAGATCAAATAATGTTTCATAGCCATTATTTTTTATTTCTGATGGAAGTGTCATAGAAAAGAAGGTGTCTGCGAAGGTGAGATCCAATTACAAAATTAAGACATAATAATCAGATCTATGAAGGGCTGAATACGAGAAAAAATCGAAATCTTTTTGATGATCCATATGGAATTTATTCTTGATTATATAGAGGGGCTTTTTTTTTTTTTTTTTTTTTTTTTTTTTGCCATTCGTTCATTTATAAAGGCTCCAACATGCTAGTGTGCGGCGGCCTTAGCTACCTATTGGCGGTTCTCCACGCTGCTCGATCTCTATCAGCCTCACTATTCAATCCTTTTACTGGAAGCCACACACTAACCTCGTCCAAGGTCTGTTTTGGTATGCCTCTCGCAATTCCACCCCCAGCACTCAAACCTCTCATCCTTCTTACCAAATTGTTATCCTCCATCCCCTCCTCATACCCAAACCATCTCAGTCAACCATTCAATTTCTCATTTTGCTACATTATTTTGCAGAAACGATTAACTTGTGATCGAGAGTAATAAACAAGGGATGATTGCGAAAACTTCAGATTATCTCAGAAATGTACAAGAAATTCATGTAAATAGTAGAAAATATTATTTTTAAAAAAAAGCGTGAAACAGAGGGAAAAGATATGCGAAGAAGTGGCAGAATGGAAAGGAAATAGGTAGGTAGAAGGGACAGAGAGAAGGAAAGAAAAACTGGAAAGGGGAAAGAAAGGCAACATGAAGGTAGAGAAAGCGGGGAAAAGAGGAAAGAATATAGTGGAAGGGATAAATGAGTACGTAGTGGAGAAAGGTTAGAAAAAAGGAGGGAGAAGAAACGAGAAGAAAAAAGGAAGGGAAAGAGATAGATTGATAGATACGGAGGAAGCGAGGAAGTAGAAAGGAGAAGTAGGGGAATAATATAAAGGGAAGGAAGGAAGTAGACAGATACAGAGGGAGGGAGAGAGTAGAAGGAAGTAGGGAAAAAAGATAAAGGGAAGGAAGGAGGTAGATGGACAGACAGTTATTTGATGGAAGAGGTAGGGAAACAGCAGAAGGAAGAAATAGGGAAGTTATATAAAGGGATGGAGGGAGGTAGATAGATACGTATGAGGAAGAAAGGGAGAGAGGGAGAAAGGGAGGGAGGGAGGGAAGGAGGGAGAGAAAGAGAGGGAGGGAGAGGAAAACATGAGGTCAAGTTTCAAGTCATGGTTCCTGGTATTCCCTACATTCCCTCCTCTTCTTCCCTCCATCCTTCCTCTCATTCCTTTCCTCCATCCTTCCTCTCCTTCCTTCCCTCCATCCTTCCCCTCCTTCCTTCATTCCATCCTTCTCTCCATTCTTCCTTCCTCCTTCCTTCCTCCTTCCTTCCCTCTTTCCTCTCTTTCCATTTCCCATCCTCCTCTTTACTCCATCTTTTCCTCTCATTCATTCGCTCCATCCTTCCCTCCATCTTTCCTTCCATCCATCTTTCTCTCTCCTTCTCTTCCCCTCGTTCTCCACTCCATCCTTCCCTCCATCCTTCCCTCCATTCTGTCCTCCCTCCATTCTTTCCTCCCTCCTCTTTTCCTCCATTCTTTCCTCCCTCCTCTTTTCCTCCATTCTTTCTTCCCTCCTCTTTTTCCTTCATTCTTTCCTCCCTCCTCTTTTCCTCTATTTTTCCTTCCTCTTTCTTCATCCTTCTCTCCTTCTTCCCGTTCTTCTGTTTGTCTTCCTATTCCTCGCACTCTACACTTGTATCCCTTTATATTGTTCCTTCTCTTTTGTTTCCCTCTTCCCATCATTCCACCTCTTCAACTTCCTCTTCTTTGTTCCTTTTTTCTCCCTCAAGTATACTTCTAACTCGTTATTCATTTGCTCTCTTTGCCCGTCCCTTTCTTCCTTCTTTCTCCCCTTTCTTTCCTGTATATTTCTCTCCCTACTCCCTCATCCATCTCCTTCCTGCTCCTCCCTCGTGATACATTGCATCCTCTCGTCTTCTCTCTCTTAGTTTACATTCTCTCTTACTCGCTTTCTCTTCTCCACTCTCTTCTTCTAGTATGGATGCATGTGTGCGTGAGTGGCTGGATGTCAATAAACTATCTATCTATCTATCTATCTATCTATCTATCTATGTATGAATGTGTGTGCGTGATTGCCTAGATGTATGTATGTGTGTGTGCGTGAGTTGCTGGATGAATGTACTGTATTTGTGTGTGCATGAGTGGTTGGATGAGATTTATATAACTCTACGGAAACAAAGCGGTTTTGTTCGTTAACGAGGACTCTGTTAGTGACGGGGTTAATAAAAGATATATTTTCTACGTGTATTCCCTCTCTTCCAATTTGATAATCTCCGTGATTCCAAATATAATTATCCGTACGTAGCGAGATTAAAAGGGAATAAGATTATGTAAGTAAAGAGTTTTGTCTCGCACTAACAATGTAATGCATAGCGATGTACTGTAGATAGATAGATGAATGGAAAAGTAGACACTTAGATAGGTAGACAGAGATGGCAAGATAGAGACACAAATATATATATATATATATATATATATATATATATATATATATATAGATAGATAGATATATAGATAGATAGATAGAGAGAGAGAGAGAGAGAGAGAGAGAGAGAGAGAGAGAGAGATACATACATACAAACATAAATAGAAAGACAGGGAGATAGATGGATAGGTAAATAGATAGATATAAAGTATTAATGCATGATTTCTGAAGTGAATGTATTGATTAAGTTTTTAATAGATGGAATCAGGTAAATAAAACAAAAAATAAATAAATAAATAAATAAATAAACGTATTGTATCTGTTGATTTGTGGTGGATGGCAGTACTTAACCCTTTCAGTCCGACTACGCTTAATATCCTTTATTCTTGCCACCCTCAGACGATTTTACTCAGCTTAGGAGAGGCTTCAAACCGGAGGATGCCATGCCGCCTTCATTACTCCCTTCAAGACAAGATGACCTACTTAGCTGAATAAAATCGTCTGGCAGTAGATTAAACTGAAACGTCATCGGACTGAAGAGGTGATTTTTTTTTTTTTTTTTTTTTATAGCCCGTGATCAAGGCCTCCAAATTCGTGTTTGGCTCTGCGTGGTTTCGGTGACGTGAGCTAACTTACCTGGAAAACCTGAGGTACTGGATAACTCTCACTCAAAACAATTAAATATTTGCCTTTCTGTTATATATGTGGTGACGGACTTCCTTTGATATTGAAGAAAGAATGAACATCAGTTATACAAAAATATGCAAGTAGCATTTTAGCCAGAATCAAAAATGTCCCAAATACTTCACTACATTACTGCCTATTTCTTGCTGCGATGTCATAGTTCATTATTTTCATACCGTATATGTCAATAACTCTCTTTATCAATAACTGTGAACGTTTGTCACTGATAGGGCCTTGCGTTGGTCACTATTTCCAATCTTTTTTTTCTTTTTACACCCTCAAAGCAAGTTCAAGATGCTCAAGAACTGCTTTTGGATACTACTATTACCGCGCTTGAGTTTACTGACATTTACATGGGCCATTTTGCAGCATAGTGGCCATCCCTAATAGTGGATTTTGATTTAAACGTCTATCAAACCACGAAGCTGGACTTATTTCGTTATACTGACTTCTCATGACTAAGCGACTACCACACTGACTCACCAGCTTCCTGACTCAGCAGTGGCAGCTGACTCATTCCTTGCTCACCGAATTTACCATCCAGCCATGCCATCCTCTGTGAGTTGTGGGAAAACTGGTTATTTAGTTGTATAATATTTTTTTTTTTAATGTAAGAAAAAAGCAACCAAAGCCCAGGGGCCGGCAACTTGCTCCCTCGAAGAAAAAAGCAAAAACAAGATAAAAGAGAGAAAATTCAAGATCCATTCATTTCGAGATGCTTGGACACACGGCGTTTGAAAGACTGAAGACTGTAGGCAGTAAGAAAAACAGACAGAGGGAGACAGTTCCAAAGTTGACCTGTTGCATACATGAAGGACTGGGAGTAGTGGTTAACTCTTGCATTAGAGAGTTGGACAGAAAAGGGATGAGAGTTTGTCGCTAGACGGGTGAAATAAGCATGTATTTGTAGTAGTACCAAATAATTTATCTCCCTCCAAACAAACCTTCAAGACTTATTTCGTATTTGAAGAGAAA
This sequence comes from Coenobita brevimanus, assembly GCF_032717465.1. NCBI lineage: Eukaryota > Metazoa > Arthropoda > Malacostraca > Decapoda > Coenobitidae > Coenobita > Coenobita brevimanus. Next base: position 4,302,990 of record NC_137049.1, read on the forward strand.
GTCCTACTGTCAACGTTGTTTGTTTTCATCCTCATTTTCTAAACAAAGCAAGCCACACTACAGCATGAAACTGAATGATATTACCATCACGTTTAAGGTACATTAGTAACACAGAAGTAACGTAAGAAAAGTGCTCTCTGCTTCACCTAGATAGCACTGTTACATGTGTTATATCCCAAACCACGAATTAGAGTAAATAATTTTGTTGTTCATTTTCTTGCTATCTAGTTCATTTCCCTTACTGAGCTACTGTGCTCCTGAAACTCTGCAACACTGCCCTGTGATGGGTATTAGAAAATTATATGATTCTATAATATCCAGGCACTGAGTTTGTTGTTTATCTTTTCACATCCCACACACCCCTCCCATATCCCAAACTCCTCTCCCAGATCCCACACACCGCACACACCTCCCACACCTCCCACACCCCACCTTATCTTCGCATGTTTCAGCTTTCCCACACTGCACACACACACTCACACAGACCCCTCACATATGCCCTTTCACGTACAACATACCACACCTCTCCTACACGCCCTTCAGATCCCAAGCACTCTTTCCACACCTCTCACAGGTCGCATACTCCTTCCACACCCCTACCACACGCTCCCACGCTCCTCCCAACCCCATACCCCCAACACCCCTGGTAAATCCCCTTCTATGCTTCCCATTTATCCCCAAACCCTTACTCTGTCCCACCCGCACTCCACCCACGTCCCTCTCCCCTCCTTACCAAACCCCGAAAATCTACCCCACATCCCTGCCCAACCCTTCCCACACCATACTACTCAGCCACACTAAGCATCACCACCACAACACCACACCTGTCTAACTCAGCATCACCACCAACACAATCACGCTGCTATCAATCCGTCATCGCACATCCACATTAGTTACTCCACATGATTTCCAAACCCGTCTTGTCTTCCTTGTCGCATATATCATTGCCAGGCTAAGCATATTGCCATTACCATTACCACCGAAGTTACACACATCACACAGACATTATATCATCACCAATAAAGCGCACACACACACACACACACACACACACACACACACACACACACACACACACACACACACACACACACACACACACACACACACACACACACACACAACCAGCTGTCAACACCATACCACATCCCCTCACCAGCACACTATTTCTACCACCAACAAAAACAAACTACCTAAACATCGCATCTACAGTACCACATCAGCCTTGCTACTCTCCACATCACCACACTTATAATACCACAACCATACAATTTCTACCACAGCTACACAACCTCTACAACCATTCCACACACCATATTACTACCATTTCATACTGGCCTACACCATACCATACTTAGGACCACTACATACACCACATACAGAAGTCTATATCTTAACCATTGTGCCTTGTCACCACACCAGTTCCATATCCACCACCGCCTCACCACACCTGCCACATCACCACGCATATATCATCACCGTCACAGCGTATCACCACATCAGCAACACATCCATTATTACCACCCCACAACATCAATACATCATCACCACATAACATCAGTACATCACCACCTTACCTCATCCACATCATCAACATTAAACCACATCCACCACCAACCACAGACACCACATCTCTACATCAATAACATCACAATTCTACATCCATCACACCAGCACCAAGCCTGACTACACCCACCCACCACATCACTACATCTGTAACACCGTAACACCACCACCATACCACATCCAATATACCAGCACCAACCTACACCTACCACCACCACCACATCATTACACTATACATCACCACCATATCACACTCACAGCACCAGCATCAGACCACATCGACTACCACCATAGCCACCTCATCACTACATCAGTAACATCAACACCGTGCCACATCCACCACACCACCATCACAATCACCACACCACACCAGACCCTTGACGTAATCACACCAGCATCATCACCGCCACCACACCAACAGCACGCCCATCATAATCACACCATCATCATCACCACCACCACACCAGCGCCACACCCACCATCACCACAAGCACATCATCGCAACCACATCACCAGCATACCACACCACCAGCATACCACACCACACCACATCACCATACCCACCACATCAGGACCATGGGCTGGGCCGTAAAGGGGTAACGACGTGGTAGAGCTTGTCATCATAAATACCTCCACTGAAGAGTGCCGAGGGGGGAGAAGGGGGAGGGGAGGGAAGCAGGAGGGGTAGTGGAGGTAGAGAGAGAGGCACGAGAGTGGGGGGTACAGTATAGGATGAGAGAGACAGAGACAGAGACAAAGACAGAGACAGACAGACACAGACAGACAGACAGACAGAGAGGAAGGGAGGGAGGGAGGGAAGAAACAAATATGGGCTTGTAATGGCAGATGACACTTATGGTATTTGGGTAAAGAAAGGTAGGCAAGGAGGAAGGAAGGTAACGAGACACAGAAACCACAGGCAAAAAAGAGAAACATTAAATAGGAGACAGAGATGAAGACGAAAATGGGGGAATGAGGAATAGGCAGAATAGGTAGGTAAAGAGGAAGGAAGTCAGGAAAGAAGGAAAGGAGAGACGGGCGAGAGAAGAGAAAATGATGCATCCAAGAAGAGATGGAGTAGACTGGAGAGGGTTAGGAGTACTGAAAAGCAAAGCAAACTGAGGAAGGTAAAATAAGATATCTGGAGCTGAGACACTGCTGAAACTTATTACCGGGACGTAAAGAGAAGTATTGACAGACTTGGAAAGAATGGAAAAGAGGAAAGGATGGAGGAGGAGGGGGTGGGAAAATGGTGGATATTGCTGGGAACAGAGAAGTAGTATTAGTGTGGGAATATAGGAACAGACAGTGAAAAGAACGAAATAGAAAATAGAAAAAGGATGGTTGAGAAAAATAAATATCGAGATATGATAATGCTCTCATAAGGCAGAGTAGGGAGAGAGAGACAGAATCTGGAGAGAAATTTGCATAGAGTTTCACAGCTCTGCAACCCATGCAAACTGATTTCTTAATACTAACAATAGTAACTTCGACTCCGTTTCATCAGAAATAGATTGGTAAATAGATAGATACATAGGTAGATATAGACTTGGATAAATATACGTAGGTGCACAGTAAAAAAACGAGAAGCCAGAAGCCTGTGATTACCAGAAGATCTTTGTGCTAACATAGAAGGATACTGATCTATTACTTTTTAAATGAGTATGTTGAAACGCATAATCATGAGCACATTTTAATATAAAGATGCACAACCTTGGGATCAAAGAAACATGTATGGGTTTGGTCCTTGGAGTGTTTGGACGTCACTGTTCACTCAATACCGCTCGGGGAAGAGTGACTGGTGCCCTCTCTTAAAATATCTGGACGGAATAGCCTATCCTTGGGACCTTACTCTCCTCCAAGGACAACACATGGTTGGATACTGGATTGGTAGATGGGTTGCTCTTGTATTGATCCCTAAAGACTATATTTTAACTCCTTCAACACTAGTCTTTCTTAAACTAGCTACGTAAAATCGTCTGGCCGTCCCCAAAATACAGCTTGATAAATACCTATCCTACCGAAGGGGTTAATGGGGACCGTTTCTAACCCCTCTGATTCGAGAGACCTTCCTGAATCCAAAGGAAATCGCCAGCCGGTAGCAAGAAGAAAATCTTAAACATCGCACTGAGAGCGAGAAAGAATGAACAACTGAAGTTCATATGGGCTGCACATGGCATGGATACTGGTGACCCTCGTGGCATAACTTCTTTGCTTGTACTCTCACTGGTTTCTCAGATTTCGTGGGTCGTCTTCATTAGCGATTTACTCTGCATATTACCCCTCTCATGGTGGCGTCTTCTATATATTTCTTTTATTTCAACTAACGCCAGACGGTTTTCTTCATCTGAGTGATTTTGAGTCATACAAGCTTCCTGGTGTATACAACGTCACCATCCACATACTCATGCTCGTGACAAACAGATTTTTCTTTATCTACTCATGCAGGCCGACTTCATTCACCTGAGAGTCCTTCCTTGGCACCTGAAGGAGTAATTTTTTTTGCATATGTTGTTTGGAAGAAAATATTTATAACTTGCAACAAGATATTCAAAAACAAAGTAAATCACTTAATAAATGCTTACGAAGACTCATAAGGAAATATGGCTCTTTGTGGTTTTTGACATCCCTCAATCCTCCTCACACCGCACACACTGTCACACCTCTCAGCTATTTTTCACAGGTGCAGATATTCAGCTGCCATTGCTCAATTTTTTCTTTCTTAATTCTTCTTTAGTCTTTTCATGATCAAAGAGACGAGTGTTAGAAAGATGATGAGTCCAGTTGTCTTTCAGTTATTTGGGTAAATTTAACTAGCGTAAAGCACAAGGCACACCGTTTCTGTGCAACAGTCAGGGAATTAAATATCTTGCTGAGGTTTCTTAAGTACATCGAAGAAATGTCAAGCCATTCGAGACAGGCATTGGGCCAGGAAAGACTGGTTATTTTTCGCATGCTTGAAAAGAAACAAAGCAAAGTTTTCTTTTAGAACAGGTAAATACGGGCAACACGGAGTGCTCACAATTTATATTTAATTACTGAACTTTAAAACACTTTTTGATTACAATAATGACAACAGTGAGTGGGATGGAGGGGGGGAGAGGAAGAGAGAGACCGAGGATAAGATGGAGGGATGGAGTGGAGAGGTGGAGAGGTATATGAGAGAGGGGTGTGTGAACTGGGGAGAGGGCATTGAAATGGCGGGGGACAGAACGACATGGAGGTGACTTGCTTGTGACCGTCCCATACGGAATTAAGGCGTCTGGCGATAGACAGATAGAGAGAATAGACAGCAGTTTAACGTTTTCAATCTTGGGCAGGTCAATAACAAACGTCTGAAACGAAGAACATGTTAAACAGGTCGCATTCGATATGTTTTAAGTTACCATTATTTGAAGTCAGCAGTAGTCTAGTAACCAGCTGCAGCTCAGTTAACACTACAGGGAAATAGAAGCCACTTTAACTTAGTAAGGAACGAGGTGTGACGTAATCAATAGCGACAGTACGGTAATCTGATAATCTCACCATCATAATCACCTCCATCGCCATAACCCTGCATACATATTCACCTGGGACGAGGAAATCTAAAGCATCTTGATTCTTTGATTTTTTTTTTTTTTTTTTTTTGTGTGTCCGACTCTGAGCATAGGCTTCACAGCCTGCTCTCAAGGCCCAGTAGTCCTCCTACATACCATACACCTCTCCACATGTCACCACTTCGGCGCTAACATCCACCGTCCATATTGAATACATGCTAGGGCTGTCTCATACAGGACTGGTGTATTGGTATTAGCGGGGGTACTTTTACGACATGTCGGCGGGTCTTCTGGTAGATCAGGAAAGTCTGCTTTTATGACATTCAAATCCTTAAACTGTTCCCTGCCCCAGCCAGGATTCGAACCTGGGTCCATCAGGACTGCAGGCCGCCTCTCTACCGATTCAGCCACCGCCTCCCCCTTACTCTAAGACGATTCAAAAGAGTGTGAAGTCCCAGTTTCATCCCCCATTTCCATGTGTCATGAGATACGAGACTTGCTATACCGAATATGGTTGACCATATATTTACAAGGCGGGGATTTTCTGCTTCACAGATCCCATCCATTTTATTCGCCTTTTGACGACATGCAAAGTCTTCCTTATCACGGATTCCTTAAGAATGGGAAAGGAAAGAATACTACCAACGGAGTTTCAAAAGGGGAAAGAGCATAGGTCTAGAAATCCCTCTTCTTTATATTGGCGTAGGAATGTGGCAACCCAGCAGCTGAGCACTCGTAACGCAAGTAGCCTCATGTACAGTAAGGAAATATTTAATGGGGCTAAATTTCTCCCCTACTTCATGTTCTCAGCCTTTCACTTTGCTGCAATCAAGGCAAAATAAACTGTCCAGATTATGCATTACAGTATGGTTCTAAACCCAGACCACACCAGCTGTCTCACTTACCCTCTGAGGCCCTTGTGGACGCTCCCAACGACGTCTAAACATAAATGGGCTTCCTCTTCTATTTTACATTACATCATGTTAGAGTAATAAACACAGCACTGACGTCTCTCGAGTCAGACAGAAGTAGAGATTTATGTGTCAAATAACTCTCCTGAGCCACCAGCCACTTTGCACGGTTGCCACCATGCGTTGGGCACCATGATCGCCTCGCTACATTATCCACTTAAGTAATCGACAGTGCGCTTCGGCCTGACGTGATAAATCCTGCTATCTCGCCTGTCATCACTACCACCACGGGTATTACTGCACTGATGATGATGATAGTGATTATAATGCTGATGGAACCCACTAATTACTTGCCGGCACATAAAACAGGGACGTTCGGGGAGAGAAGGCAACAAGAGGAAGGAAGAGAAGGAAAAGAACAAATGATATTTAACGTTAAAACTGAATAGTGTATGAGGGCAAGGTTCATATTCTCGTTGGCAAAAGAAGCTCCCTAGCACCTCCTCTTTAGCAATTTATTTTTGGGTAAGGCTAGCTAATATGAAGTTGTATGTTATTAATGCTAAACATGGTGGTATCTGAATTATTTTGATAACATAGAACATGATCACAAGGAGTAATAAACAAAATAAATCGCTTAGAAAAAAGTATCAGAGAGCTTCCTTAACTGACGGGGCCCACACAGCGCAACAGTGCATACGAACTGATAGCCACAACACTGGACCACATTTTCGTCGTCTTTGAGGGCTTCGGAACACCTCACCGTAAGCGATTTAATTTTGCATATTTCACCTTCCCATTCTCACAAGTTACTTATATCGCTTTAATATTGACATTATTTTCATCAGTAGCATACAAGAGGACATCTCGGTGTAATACACAGAATAAATCGCTAAGAAGGAAGCACTACGAAGTCTCCTCTTCCACTTAGAATGCAACCGTTGAACTTTTACTAGGACCTCTTTCCGAGCAGTTTATTTTCCTTGGTTTACCCGAAAACCTCTCTTTAGTATCCACATAGTTGGCAGAAATAACGCACGATTAATATTAAATGAAAAACACTGAGTCAGAGTGCTAAGGACGAAACACCATCGACAAGCATGCATCTTTCCACCTTGGTACTATACTCCTTTTACTCTCACTCGGCCTAAAATTGCCATCATCTTGAAGGCAGAATTATAACAGAATACTAGAATCTGAAGCTAGACACAAAGAACTGCCATGGAAAGGAAAGAGAGTCGCGGTATCGTCTCATCCAGCCTTCTACTTGCTATAGGCAGGAAAATATCAGCATCTAGGCCAAGTTAAAAAGAAAGGACTGTGACTTTCCTTGACAGATGAGAACAAAGGCCTCTGCCGCTACCACTGATCCACCCACTGCGACCTCCTTCCATCACACCAGCTACCTAAAGTATGAGCAGGAGATTTCGCTGACCTCTCGAAAGCATTGCACACTTATTATAAATTCAGCTGCTTGTTTTTTATCCCTGTATGACAAATTATATAAAAGCAGACGTAAGGAAACTACGTGACAAGAATATTGATTATAATTACCTATATGAGCTCTCCCTCTTTCTCTGTCTCTTTCTCCATAAATATGAAATCTGGACAAAAACTCAAAATCACTGAATCAACTAAAAGATAATCCAGAATGTATTGAATTAAGGATGTAATCAGATATGGACAAACTCTGCGGCAACTCTAAAGGGACAGTATGCCGGAAATGTGGGCTATATTTAAGAGATGGGGAGGAGATGTAACGGAGAAGAGATAAAAAGAGAGGAAATAACAGAACAGAGGAGGAACATGGGACGTTAAAGACAGGATCCATCCCTCTCTCCTCTCCCTTTTACGTTACCACGGTCATTGAAAGTCCTGATGAGCGAAATACAGAAGAAACTGGGAGGAAAATGAGGCAAGGGGAGGAGAGGAAAGTGAGGAAGAGCGGAGGAAACGAGGGAAAAAGGCCAAAGAAAAAGTGGAAGGTGTGAGAAGTGACAATGAAGAGGGGGAGGAGAGCCTCAGTGCGGGAGAAAATGATGGAGGGTTCGACAGGAAGTTGTATGAGAGAGAGAGAGAGAGAGAGAGAGAGAGAGAGAGAGAGAGAGAGAGAGAGAGAGAGAGAGAGAGAGTCAAATAATTCAGTTATAGATAATTTACTGCTGCACTTCAATCCAATCTTTAGTTTCTTTGAGGTGTTATGGCAGGAATAACATGGAACTGTGTAATACCCTAGAACAGAAAGACCGCTCACTGCGTCTTATCTTATACTGCATCTCGTTAATTGTTAGCCAGTCGACCGAGTCTGTTGAGTGGAATATGCGATCAAAATGAAATGTATTGAAACCACAAATTATAAACTAATATAAGAAATGTTTGATCTGCCTTAATTATCGTTGTCTTCTTTTCTAAATATAACCTTTATCCTGCTACTTCCTAGTTTTATAATATATCTGTAATTTATTTCACTTACGGTCACATGATACTGTTCAGCTCAGAGAACGCTACCGCCATATAATGGTTGAAAGTATCTCCATATACGATTTCGCTGATAACTCAGAGATTGCATATTTGTTCCAGCTTACAGTAAGTTAAATCAGCTCAGTAACCAACAAAGGCCAAATGGTTAAAGTCAAAGATAGAACCAAGACACCGTAACCTAAATCATGCCATAAATTCTTCTTCTTCGTCAGCTTTATTTACCCATCTTTATATGAGGTCGCTGTTCTTGATGAGCCTCTTCCACCTGCCTCTATCGCCTGCCATGTTGGTATCCAGACCCTTCTCTCTCATATCAGCCACTATGTAATCTTTCCACCTTATCTTGGGTCTTCCTCTCCTCCTCCTTCCTTGTACTTCCATATCCAGTGCTCTCCTCTCGTCACTTTGTCCATCGCTCCTCATGACATGCCCGTACCATCTGAGTCTTGCCTCTTGTGTCTTCTTCGAAACCCCCACCACCTTCACTGTTTCTCTGACCATAAATTATTCATGAGTAAAAATTAGACAGATATGAATCATTTTTAGGCATTTGGATATAATTATGATACTCTCACAATAAACTCCGCTTCTGTCTAATTGTTAATCTCTATACCTGTCTTTCTATCGAACTGTCTATCTATCTATCTATAGCCAGATGCCTTAATCCCGTAAAGGATGGCCGTTTGTTCTCTGAGTTAGTCGCTTTACGGAGAGGGACACTAACCCATCACCAACACACTTGTTGACACAGAGAAATCCCCCACTTCATTACGCATATATAATTCTTCCATCACCTATATCATACAGAGCCACATCACAGCATCCATATACAGCCGACATTATAATTATGGCGTTCATAATAGAAACTACCCATTGGCATGTGGTGTGCTAAATTATCGCATTAAAACAGCATTACCACTTTTATTGCACTGTAGATAGTCATTATTATTATTATTATTATTATTATTATTATTGTTATTATTATTATTATTATTGTTGTTGTTGTTGTTGTTGTTATTATTATTATTATTATTATTATTGTTATTATTATTATTATTATTATTATTATTATTATTATTATTATTATTATTATTGCTACTACTACTGCTACTATTATTATTATGATCCACAGTCCTCAGAGCAATAAACGCTTCGAATAACAAGCTCCTAGACTAGAGTTTTCGCATTAAGCCAAATCATCGAAGAGAGGCTAAAGAGTAAGACACACTGAGTTCTTCCCGGAAACTGGAGAAAGGATTTGTCAAATATGTTATAAAGAATGAGGTTTCGATGATGGTGATTGTGCTGTAACTCTCGCCATGCTGCTTAGTATGACCCTCAGATTATCTACGTGAAAGAGGGAGAAAGAGAGCCGGTGGTGCATGGCTTAGCGCGTTCAGCTCGCAAACCGAAGAATCCTGGTTCGAATCTCCGGCCGGTGTGACTCCTGGACAATGTTTGGTACTGTTTGTCCCAGTTCACTCAACAGTACCATTTGAGACTTGGAGGTAACATCGACTGTCGCGGGTCGTACTCTAGGGGAAAATTGAGACTTGGCAGTTATTGATTACCTGCCTTTTTAACTAACCTCCTTTCAGTCGCTTGGCATTAAACCTAAGCTTTCTCCTGCAAGAGTTGGGGGAAAAAGTGAACATTAAAATCCTCACCAGTAAATGTTTCGTCTGCCGTAGTATTGCACCACATAACCTAAGACAACAATAGGCCTGTTTTGAGTGCATAAAAAGTTGAGAGTTTCCCTCGTCGTTTGGCTCACGTGCTATTGTGATTGTGTGCCTGTGAGGTTTTTGCTTCAGGCACGATCTGTTACAACTCCTCTATGCTTGTTAAACCTCCCAGTCCCATCAGGAAAAATGTTGCTATGGAGAAACCTCTACGGGGATCGTTTTAGAAGTCTCTGATTTGCAACTAAGCTGTTTTGTAAACTGCCCTAACTTTTTTCACACATAAAGATCATACTCCAAAATAGGGAAAGGAAAAACACGGAAAGATGGAGAAATATAAGGAAAATACTGGTAGGAATATACAGGTGTGCTGAAAAAAAAATGGAATGAAAGGAACACAAAGATTGCAAAAGAAGGAATATAATTTATATAGGATATTGGAATTTGATACTAATAGTCAAGGCAGAAAATATAATACATATACCTACATAATACAACAGTCAAAATTATTCTTATGGCACATTTTACCAATATTTTATGTAGTTCTTCACTTCGAGGAGACTGTCGCAAGCTAAATAAAATAGATTTACAGCAACAAAAAGCGGTATACAAAATAGTGATAATTTTGCCAACTCTGGATCAGTATCACTGGGTAGTTACAATTAGTACGTCACTGAACTGAGTTTGTGTATAGCACCTTCGCCAGCAGACGATTCTTTAAAACACGTCATAGTACTGAAAAGGTTAATATTGATGTGTTGAAGGGGTATACAAAACCCCGATTTCTGACAACGATTTATGCACGAGTTACGAGCATTACAGTAAAATGGTTAGTTTGTATGCCATGTTACCGTGTGCCATCAGCAGCGAGGTAGAGATGCCCGGCAAATTTTATTCTTAAACCGCAGACAAAATTAGGGATTTGCATACGCCTTCTCCATCTCTGTTTTTACACCGTCAGCCCGAGGACGTCATTATCATCTTGCTGAAGTTAACATCAGACTTATGAAGAGGCTGAGGAAGGCTATATGTGATCTCTCCAGTGCACACAATTTCACAGAAGATAAAAAGAACTGTTTAGGTATAGCAGGAGATAAATATAAAAGACCTTCTTACAAACAATCCCCACTCCCATCATCAACAACACTTACCACCACATCCACACCCACTTCATCCACACCTACCACCCATTTAGTTCAACTCCACCATCACCATCATCCACAACACAACCCTTTGCCACCACCTCCACACCCACCACCATCCTCACCACAATCATCCACACTGCCACCACTTACCAATACATCCACACCCACCACCATCCTCACTACATTCATCCACACCACCACCACTTGCCATTACATCGACACCCACTTCCATCCCCACTACATTCATCCATGCCACTACACCACCACATACACACCCACCACCCCATACTTTCGCCAGCACACCTGTCCTACTGACGAGAGATGAAAGACTCTAAAAACTAAATACCTTTTTACCTTACATGATGGACGGGCTCAGGAGATATATATATGGATGAGGTAGCAGTGGGGGTGTGGGTGTAATTACCAGAGTGTGGATGGGTGTGTAATGCTCTAGATTCTCAGGTGTATGGGTGTATAAGTTTCCGAATGAGTGTGTGTATATCTAGCTTGTGAATCCTATAAAATGAGAGGTCAGTAACATAAAAAGTTTTTTTATCCATTCAATGTGTCAGCCACTGTATTTCCAGATTAATCTCATGTATTCCTTATTAATTTTAATACCACTTACAGCTATTAAATACTGAAATAATCTATGACATTCACTTTAATCTTTGTACTACCAGAGTTTTCCCTTTACTAAATAAAATTATGTGATTGTAGTCAGAACATTTTGCAAAGTGAGTTAATTGCCAGGTAAAGCGTTTATGGAGAGATACAGGGTAGCCCGTAAATAGCGCAACACTAGAAAATCATCTAGGGGTATCTCATGTGTTGTGGGAACAGCTGAGTATGCTGGTGTGGCCGTGAATATGGCAGTGGGAGTAGGAAATTGTTAAATGATGCAGGATAGATAGGTATGCGCTGACCCAGCCGTCCTCACAACACAAGAGAATGCCCTGCCAGAGTGGAAGAGAAGGTTTTATATGAACCATCGTCTATTTTTAGCTTTTTAGATTCTACAAATTCCCCCAACAGAATAATAGTCTAATCCTGCCTTCGCGCTCAATGTTTATAATTTTGATATTCGCGTTTAGTGACTACTTTTTTTTTTTTTTTTTTTTTTTTTTAGCGTCGATGTGCATGAAAGAAGAAATCACGACAGGGACACACAAAGGCACTTACGATCAAATCCTTCTCGTAACTCAGAATTTCAGTAACAGGAAGGGCAAGGGAGCTGTCGAAATCTCTCTTTTCTAATACCAATAATAAATCTTAGATACGAGACAAAAAATACTGCAGGGAATAAAATGAAAAATCCTCCCTTGTCTAGCTCTTCCTGTAAAAGCATATCAAGAGTAACGACAGGGGCTTGATCGTAAGTATGTTCGATTCTCCCAACCCAATTGACCCCTTTCACTCAGATAGGCTAATATTGATTTCATTCGTTCTTGCTAGCGCCAGACGAACTTATTAATCACAGGACAAGCCCTTTAGGTGGAGGGGTTAATGAAGAATCAGTAAATCTCTCCTAAGCTGAGTAAAATCGTCATTAGATAGCAATAACATACAGAAAAAGACGCCGCCAAATTGTGAAGGATGGGTCGTGCGAGGTCGGGTCAGTAGCTGGATGTCAGGCAGGGTATCGAGGGTTGATGTATGGTCCTGGAATTTCTGACATCCTCATAGAAGGGAAATTTTTTGGGTTAAAATTAGCGGGTCACTCTGGAAATCTATGCTCTCTCTCTCTCTCTCTCTCTCTCTCTCTCCTTCTTCTTCTTCTTCTTCTTCTTCTTCTTCTTCTTTTGAGCGTTCGTAGGCAATCTGCACTGCTATTTATAATGATTATTAAAACAATGTATGAAGTAGTGTGTGTGTGTGTGTGTGTGTGTGTGTGTGTGTGTGTGTGTGTGTGTGTGTGTGTGTGTGTGTGTGTGTGTGTGTGTGTGTGTGTGCTTTGATAGCGTGGGTGTGTGTGCAGTGTGGGTGTAGTAAGGGTGTGGTTGTGCGTAGTGAGGATGTGGGCGTGTACAGTAAGCCTGTGTAGTGAGGGGGTTGTGGGTGTGTGTAGTGTGCCTGTGTATGGTAAGGGTGTTGGTATGTGTGTGTAGTGAGGGAGGGGGAGGGGTTCGATGTATGAAGCAAGGTGGAGGGCTGGATTATACAGAGGGTGGAGCGTGTGTGTTGACTAAGGCTGGGGTGGGTGTCGGGTGTCGGAGGGTCAACACACACACACACACACACACACACACACACACACACACACACACACACACACAAAATGAGGCAACATGAATCCGTGGAGTTCTACATATCAGAGAAGTTGTGTGAGTGCTGGAGAATGCTCTAAGGCTGTAATTCACGTATTGTAGCTCGAATCTTTCTTTAAATGTGTTACGAATTATCTCCGGTGGTTACGATGTGCCTTGGTGCGTAATACGTTCGTGTACGTCTTTTCGTTTTGGAGTTACGACTGAAGAAGAAAGAAAAAGCAAAATCGAGATAGCTGAAATCTGAATTCGCTGTTCCATCGAAGACTGGCGGGGCTCTGCGAGTGGCTTTTCACTTAATTAGCGAAGATCACTTAGTCCGTATACTTAAGGCTGTCCTTCGCATACATTATGGTGTGCGGGCCCCCACGCCATAGAATGTACGAGACCTCATTTGAGCTTGGGTCTTTCCTAAATAATAACCACTACCTAGCATACGTATGTACCTGTGTGTGTGTGTGTGTGTGTGTGTGTGTGTGTGTGTGTGTGTGTGTGTGTGTGTGTGTGTGTGTGTGTGTGTGTGTGTGTGTGTGTGTGTGTGTGTGTGTGTGTGTGTGTAGTAGTAGTAGTAGTAGTAGTAGTAACAGTAGTAGTATAGTAGTAGCGTGCATGCATACCTACTTCGCCTGAGTGAATATTTGTGCATAACAAGTAAAGTTTATAAAACAGCAATTGCACATATGCTTGGCTACGCAGTTTTCATAATTACATCAAAAAGTGCTCAGTCCAAACTACATCTCTCTCTCTCTCTCTCTCTCTCTCTCTCTCTCTCTCTCTCTCTCTCTCTCTCTCTCTCTCTCTCTCTCTCTCTCTCAAAGGATTCCTAACTTCACCTTGACAATGATACAATATTTTTTTTTTATTTACGTTTGCTCTCAATAGACGATTTTGTTCAACTGAAGAAACTTCCGACCTGCAGTGATTAAATATAACGTTATTTAACCCTTTTTCCACAGGATGCTCTCAAAGGCTGAATTAACTCCTTTGGCAGTAGCAAAAAATAAAAAATAAAAAAGTTTACATATGACTCGGTATAAAAGCGACGTCTCTTCAGCACGATGAATATAACTGATCGGACACACTCAGAAACTACTAAAAGAAGGCTTCCTCTCACTAAAACAGTTGAAGATTGTGCCATTCTTCGGATCTCTCTCTCACCAGGACGCGGATTTCCTTTGTATACGCAATTTTTAACTGCATGCTAAGTTTGATTTTTCTCAGAATGATCACCCTTCCATTTTTTTTTTTTTTTTTTTTTTGCCTAACCTATCTTAACCTAACCTTTCCAAACCAAATAGATTTACCTAACAAACTAACCTTACCTGTTACCAAGAAATCAAACCTAATCTCAACTTTCTTGAATAAAAAAAAATGCAAAAATGGCAAATCTGAAATCAGCCGCCAGAACTCGAGTCATCGGCCTTAGTGAACATAAGCTTTTTCTCTCACGAGTGTGTTGTTATGCTTCAGTGTACGTAGCTGAGACCAGTTTTTATAGTATGGTCACTGAGAATATTTTGGTGGGAAAGTCTAATAGTCCTCTTTACCCCTTAGAGATCTACAGGGACCATAGACAAAGCTACCGCAGTCTGTAGTTCTTTCCCCCTTACTTGGGCCACATTTCCTTCCATTTGCAGCTTATTTCAAGCAGTTCAGTGGCAGAAAAGGAAAATTCTGCAGTTCTATGTATATTCTAAAGCTTTTTCTGGTGACTAGCATCATCGTCCAGTGTTAATGTCCTCATACAGCTCAGCATTCAAGATGGAGAGACGGCAGATTTAGGCCAAGTTAGACTAAAAAGGGCATATTATATTTAAGGGTAGGTAACCATCCTATTACCTTTAGTGGAAGTTCCTGATCTAAAACCCTCCAGCCACCTCTTAGGGATGGAACATATGCAACGTCGTCTATTCAAGTGAGACGTACTGCTAACCACCACACCACCTTGCACTTAGTACTATGAATACTAACTTGTATATACAGTGCTTGTGAAGTCACTCGTTCCACTGTCTACATTTGTGTGTGTACGTTAGGGTCTGTGTCGTTTTACTGTGTGTGCCTGCCTTGCTGTGTGCGCCGTGTGTGTGTCAGGAACTAATCGTGTGTGTGTCTCACAGAATGACAACAAAGCCTCTCACTGTAGTTATTCACGACCGCACCTGTGTCGGAATAACTTAGATAAACCCCCCACCACTAATTCTGGCAGTGTGTATGTGTGTGTTTATGTGAGTGCGAGATTATATGCTTGAATGTGTGAGTTTATGTGGGCATGAATGTACGAGTAGATGCATAAATAGACAATGCTAAAGTTGTGTGATTTGTTTATGAATTTGTCTCTGATGTTGAAATCTCTGTCCCAGGCAATGACAAACTTTAATACGTATATGTGAGTCAGTGTTACGTGCATCGCTTTGTGTGTGTGTGTGTGTGTGTATGTGTGTGTGTGTGTGTGTGTGTGTGTGTGTGTGTGTGTGTGTGTGTGTGTGTGTGTGTGTGTGTGTGTTGGATGTAAGGAGCGGTGTAAACGTTCTCTTCTACTTAATTACCGTTTTTTCACTTCCTTTTTTCCCCTCCTTCCATCGTCACAGCCACGGCCAGAAGGTTGGACCAGAGAGGAAAAAAATAATTAAAAATCTTAGGAGGGGATAAAAGTGCGTGTGAGACTTTGTTGAGAAAAGGCAGAGTCGGGGGGGGGGGGAAAGAGAGAGAGGGGGGGGGACTTAGACGGGATAGAGGAGGAAAAAGATAAGGGAAAGGGAAGTGGAAAAGGAATACGGAGATAAGAAGGGAAGGAGGGAGAGACTGCGAGGAGTGTGAAAAAGATGGGATATGTGATAAAAAGCGTGATGAGGGATTGACAGGAAGGGATGATGGATGACAGAGAGAGAGAGAGAGAGAGAGAGAGAGAATGAGCAAGGCTAATATATAATGAACACAATAAAGGAAGGTAAGGTGAAGAAGACGGAGTAACGAAGGGCGGGGGAAGAGGCAAAGAGGAGAGAGTGCAAGGCAAAGAGGAGGGAAGGGAAAGGAAAGGGTTAGGAGGGGAGGGGAGGGGAGGAGAAGGGAAGGGTTGAGAGGGGAGTAGAGGGAGGGAGGGGAGAGCTAGTTTGTTATTGCTAACCCCTCAGCTTGGTTCCACCTATGCGCGCCCCCGCTACGCTCCCACGACCGTAGCCACCAAACACCGTGTGAGGGTGGGTGGGGCGTTTCCTCACTCCACACCCAATGGCAGTCGTCCTTGCCTTCCCTCGGACCTCCCATTGGCCGCAAGGGTAAGCGAAGTTAATTTTAGCTGGGAATGCCACTCGGGGATTGGCTCAGGGCTGCCCCAAGGGGCGTGAGCTGGTGGTAATAATTGTCAACAAGCTCCACCCACCCCAGTACGAGGGCTGACAAGCGTATCAGAGCAAGGCACTGATGCGTTCTCTGGTTCTCGGGCGTGCGGTCTCAGTTCACTGCCCGTGGTTCTCAGTGGCACCGTGTCGAAACCCCGTCAGTGCCGCCTGGGGTAGAATTTGTCACCCGGGGGTTTCGAGGGGGGAAAAAATTTGGTTACGGGTCATATTGGAAGTGACGGATTTGGTGGAGAGGTGACCATTTTGCGTCGCACGGACGATGGAAGGATTGTGACGAGCTGAAGGCAAGAAGAGACCCGTGGAAAATATTAGTCAAGGTTAAGGCGGCTAGAGACTTAAGCGGCCAGACAACGTAGTTCGCGTGAGAAAATTTGAAAATCCTCGAAGGCGGGAAATCAACACCACCAGCGAGAGGAAAAGGAGAACCGAATCTTGGGCAAGTGAAAGAGGCCGCTGAGGAAGGAAGGATAAAAAGATGGGACCGATAAAGAGCGAGAAGTCTGTGGATGTCCTTCCTTCCTTGCCCTACCCCGACCCCGCCCTCGCTGCCATGGGTGAGTGTGGCGTGTTTTTCCCTAAGGAATTTTAGTACAGTATTCTATTTCCCCTGTCCCCTTTACCGCCATTGTATTCATTTCCTTCCATTTCTCTATCAGGGCGTGTTTTTCCTTGAGTTTTATTTTTGCCGATAATCTACTTGTATCGTACCGCACTTCTGCCGTCTCTTTCGCCGTTTTCCGTCAACGTACTCTTTTCCTTTCCTTTCCCCATCACACGAAGCGTTTTACGATATCTCCCAAAGTATTTTTATGTCAAACAGTAACTCCGCTTCGTATTTCTCTCTAATTTTCTCCCATTTCCCGTCATCACATACTCTTTTTTTTTCCCTTTCCCCTGATAGCATACAATTTCCATCTCGCCATACATCTTTTAACCCATTTTCCGCTGAGATTTTTCCCTCGGGTATATATCATCATCAGGAGCTACGCAAAATATAAACGTAAGCCCAAATATCGCCGCGGGTCGGATACGGAAATTGTTCACTTTGCATCTTGAAATTGTCTTGAGTATCCTACAATATATTATTTTAGTCCGACTACCGTATTTCATGGCACACTTTTTTTTTTTTCACATGATGGTTCCGCTTCCTAGTTACCTCATCTGTTTCTCAACTAATCCCTGACCGCACACTCCGTCTCCCCTCTATCGAAAGAACAGTTATTATACATGACTGAAGGTTATTTGATTTCACCCTAAGTTTTCTCATTTCAACACCTAATGCACTGTTTCTCTGCTTTATAAATCTCTCCTCTGTTTCTCCTCTTTCCCCTCAGTGATCGCTCTTTTCTTCCCCTCAATCAGTTAAAACTTTTTTATAAGATTGAAAGCTTCACTGATTTCTCCCCATTGTTTTTTTTTTTTTCATTACATAACACTGTAACTCAACTTCGTATATAATGTAGGGTTTATCGCTTAATTTCCCTCATGACGCACAAGTATACGCCTCTTTACTGGCTTAGTAATTTTAATATAACCCTGAACACCTGGATGGAAAACTCCCGCTCTCTTTCCTCGCCTTCCTTACTTAACCCCGTCAGCCCGCAGACGGCCTTTAAGATTATTCATGTCACCTCCTTACGATATTATTTTAGTATTTGGGAGTCTTTTCATGCTGGAGGAAATTAATGGATGCTGTCTCTACCTCCTCCACTGCAAGAGGTTTCCTTGAAAATAAAATAAGTAAATAAATTAACTTGTCTGGTGGTAGTAAGAACTAAATATGAAAGACGTACTTGACCTTAAGAGGTTAAAACGCGTCACTTTTCTTCTCCTGGGAATTTGTCTTTGCTGTCTGTCTCTGTTTAGAGGGTCTCGCCGTCGTCACCTGTCGTTATCCCCTCGCCTCCCACACCATCGCGCCTCTCCCCTCATTGTGCCTTCCCTTCTACTTCCCATTCCCCTTTTATTCTATCTATCTATTGCTAGGTGCCTTAATTCCGTAATAAGGTAGCCATACGCAAATCGCCTCCACGTCGCCCTGTTGCCTATCATTTGACTGCCCTCCCTCCAACTCACATCCCCCTCTTTCATATATCTCACTTTTCCATCCGTCCACCTCATCCTTAGTCTTCCCCTCTCCCTCTTCATCTCCACCTGTCGCATACACTTTCCTAGTTAATCTCTCATTCTTCATCATCTCCACATAGCCAAACCGCGGATATATATATATATATATATTTTTTTTATAGGAGTGGTTTTCAATTTTCTCGCCTGCTGTTCCTTCCCTTCCCTTCCCTTCCCTTCCCTTCCCTTCCCTTCCCTTCCTTTCCTTTCCCTTCCCTTTCGTTCCCTCCTGCTTCCCACCCTCCTTTTATTATTGCTACTGTCAGACGATTTATTAATTTCAGCAGCAGTTTTATTAATCCCTTCAACCAGGTGGTCTTAATTTTATTCCACTTCAGACGATTTTAGTCAGCTTAAGGGAGTTTTTTTTCTTCGTGTGGGTGGGTGGGTGGGTGGGTGGGTGTGTGTGTGTGTGCGTGTGTGGGTGGGTGGGTGTGCGTGTATGGGTGTGTGGGTGTGGGTAGTTAAACAGATCCTTAATGTACCCCTCAGGTCCAACATGTCTCGCTTTTTAGAACTGGATTTAAAACTGGATTGCCTGATGTCAGCAAGAATAGGCTAAAATTGCGTCATCGAACTGAAGGGGCAGGCAGTACCGTTCTCCAGGACGTGTAGGATATCAAGCAGCTTCATTTTTGCGGACGCCCTACGATGATCAGGCTTAGGCATGGCTTTCCGTCCTCGAGATTAAATAAAGAGGTTTCCGGATACCTTTTCCAGTACGTATGAAACCTTAGCGATTTTATTTTTATTTTCAGTGGTTATTTATCTATTTATTTATTGCTGCCGCTGGATATTTTGGCTGTGAGTGGCTTGCAGCGGGGAGGGGGGTTAAATACTCCCCAGCAGTGAAATGGCGGAGGACAGGGCGACGTGGAGGCGATTTGTTTGAGGCCACCCCTTACGGGATTAAGGAATCTGGCAATAGGTAGACAAATAGATAGAATATTTAAGGAAGTGCGACATCCTTCTTCTCTTCTCGCTCCTGACACACGATTTAATTCAGGTGGGGGATGTGGCCAGCCCTCGAAAAGGTGAATGTCGTCCACGGGAATCCTCCTTAGATGCGAAAAATTTTATTAGTTTTCATTCTTGCTACCATCGGACAATTTTAGTCATCCTAGGGTTGCAATTCCGTCCTCGTAAGGCTAAAGCAGTCTACAGTAACTCCTTCGGGATGTGTGTGTATGTATTTATGTGGGCTATATGTATGTCTGCATTTATGTAAGTATGTATGTAGGCTATATGTCTGTCTGTATTTATCCCTGTTTATGTATGTATATCTATGACTGTGTTTATGTAAGTATGTATGTAGGCTATATATATGTCTGTATTTATGTATGTATGTATATGTGTATATCTATGACTGTATGTATGTATGGATGGATGTATTGTAGCGGCCGGCCAACACACGCCAGACACGAACGCCCAGCCCTACTAAACACATTCAAATAATGTTTTATGGATCCTGAATGGCATCTGATCCTCAGAGTGGAGAAATATCTAGATATCTCAGTCACTAGCTTCCTCCTCTTACCGGTCATTTTGTCCGGCTTGAGTGGCTTTCCGTACAGTTCTATTTAGAGTGACTTTCTGTACAGTAATTCAGTTTGGAGTGGCTTTCCATACAGTCATTCTATCTGGAGTGGCTTTCCGTAGTCATTCAATTCGGCTTGAGTGGCTTTCCGCCCTCCTGTTCATCATCACCTCCATTCCCCTCATTCTGTGTGATTCCCTCTGAACCCCTCGCCTCTCTCCTCCCCGTGCCGACAATTTTCCCTTAATGTCCCTCTCCCCTCCATCTGCCACTCCCCTCGCCCGGCTATCACGTCTCCCCTCTCCCGTTTCTCTCTCTCCCTTCATTCTCGGTATCTCCTTAAACTCTTGTCAGTCGGGGGATCTTGTTGCTCCCAAGGCCCAGTTTATTTTTTCCTCCAATTTTTCTATCTGGGATGATTTCTTTTCCCTCCTTTTTTTTTTTTTTTCTGTTTTCTGTGCCTCAAAATTTTCTGGATATTAAAAAAGAGTGAGAAAATAATGTCACTATCTCCTTAACTCTCATATGCGAAGATGATTCTCTCAGACAAGCATTTTTTTTTTTTCTCCGATTTTTCTGTCTCCTTCATCCCGATTTTTTCTACAATACGCCTGCCTATCCTGTCTCCCCTCTTTCATATCTCATTTATTTCTCCTGGTTCCTGCTGTCTCCTAATGCTTTTCTCAGCGGGGATCTCAAGTTCCTAAGACCGATTTCCACTTTCCACCTAATATCCTCCACCTCACTTGGTTATCACATCTCCCCTTTTCCAATTATCTCATTTAAATTGTCTAAACTTGAGTCAACGAGGTATTTTGTCCGATTACTTTTTACCCCAATTTTTTCACCCGCCTCCCTGTATCTCAAAATTTTCTGCAAGTACAGAATAGGTTATCAGAAAAGTAGTATTGCTGCCGTCGCCTTGAACTCCAGTTCGTGGCAATGTTGCATTTTATTGATTTCTTTCTCGTCTGATTTTTGTCTCCCCAGTACCTCAAATTTTTGTGCAGGGAACTCAATAGATATCACTTTTCCCGCCTCCCGCCTCTCTCTCTCCCATCTCTCGCTTCTCTTTCACCTCATTCCCTCTATATCCTTAACACATGTCGATAAAGGCATTCAATTTCCCCTACAAGTCGATTTCTGTTTCCCTATAATTGTTTTTTTTTTTTCCTCGTGTCTCAGTACTTTTCTGTAAATACGAAATAGGATGAGGTATCTGAGAAATAAGATTGTTGATATAGCCATGAATCTTGGCAGCGAGGTTATACAACTTTCTCTTTTTCCTCTAATTTTCCTGTCCTTTCAAAATTTTACGGAACTGCAAAATGGGAAATCAGAGAAGAGAGATTGTCGGTGGCCGTGTGATACAAGAATGTGGGTTTATGGGAGACATTATCGCGGCGGAGAGCTAATGAGACGACGTTGTAAAGGAGGGAGTGAGAGCGGTCCGTGCCAAGAACATCGAGCCAACCTGGGCGGCGATGTGTCTGTGTGTGGGATGCAGGGCTAATCTGTGCACATGGTCTGCGTCTGTGTGCACCGATAATGGTGTACGCTGGGAGGTGGTGGTCAAGTGGTAAGGGAGGGTGTCCGCTGTCCGAAAGATCGCGAATTCGATCTCAGACTAAGAGTAGGAAACTGATCATTTAAAATTTATTAAGGAAAACTTTATCGATTTCCACAAGACCTACTAACAAAACAATAATAAAAGCACCTCAGAGAATAACATCACACAGATCCTGAATGAGAAAGTCTTGTACTATGTATTCATAATGGATGGTGGGTATTAGCATCGAATTCGTGATTGCTAAAATGTGTGTTACGTGGAAGGATTGCAGGGCCTCAGGGGACATGCTGTCGTCAGTTCGCAGAATCGGACACAGTAAAAATAAAAAAATAAATAACTAAACTGAGGTAAAAAGATGACCAGTGGAGGACAAAATTTCAGTGAATATTTAACCTCTCCTGTTTCTTGGTTCTCGCTGCGGGCTAATATTCCTGAGCTGAGAGAAGCTTGGTATGCGCCAGGAAGGAAAGTGACGAACATGCCCTGTGTAAAGTAGATGCGGTAGAAAAAAAAAGTGAATTTTTGTCCCTTCCTGTACGAGGCCTAGTTCTGTGTTGATCAGTAAGGGTATCTGCACGATCTGTTCAGTGTGTTCAGTGTGCATCGGTCTGTACACTTCCAGGCTCTGTGTGCACTAAAAGGGGTGTGTATACGAGCTGGTTCTGTGTACACGGATAGGGTTGTGTACACTGGCTGCTTCTGTGTGCACTGATATGAGTATGTACACGAGTAACATGAATGAACAGTGTAAGTTTATGTGCACTGGTTGATTCAGTTTGTACTAATAGGGATATGCACACGATCTGACTGCGTGCACATTGATAGGGCTGTGTACATTGATCAGCGGCGTGTATGCAGTGCCGCTATGTTCACCGCCAGGCCAGGTACGACAAGCGCGCTAACGATGACAAGGGCGTGATGTTGCCTTGATCTAGTGTGTCCCTGCTTACAGCCACTGCAGATTGTATAAATACTGATTTTGAGATAACTTTGCCTACTAACTCTAAGTACCGTACCCAGATTCCAGTGTCCTTGTTTAGTCATTCTTGTCACGTAATAAGAATTTAGATAATGCACTCCTACCATAAACTTACACCATCTTCATCGCAGACAATATACTAGAGAGAGAGAGAGAGAGATAGCTTACATTGTCATGATTTTCAGGGGGTGCATTTCTGTAATAAATGTTCCTCTCCATGATTATAATGTCCAGTGAAACATCAGTTAGTATTTCATGTCACTTATCGCACTGTCACTAGAAAAACGTAGGTGGAAGAATAGATGATGATGACGATGATGATGATAAAAAAAAAAATAAAAAAAATGGGCAGAACTGGAAGTAAAGATACGTCAGTTAAAAAGGATATATATAAGCTGGTCTCCCATTACGGATTGCTCACGTAACCGATTATTAAGTCTGGCACGGTCGGTGTTTGCATCAAATTAGCGGAGTGACCTCAGCTTGTTGCGGCATGTGTGAGGTGTTAGTCAAGTGTTTGTAGGTGTGGGTTGAGGAGGCTAAGGTAAACAACACTCAGGTATATCTCCATCCCTTTGCTAGCTCGGTTTCCACACTCAGTTAATCTAGAGCGCACTGTCTGTAAAATTTTTGTATCTAGAACTTGGAACGTCATCGGTGTGTGGATGTGGTCTGGCATTGGACACACTCAACAATCTTTACGTGTTCACATTTTTTTTTTCATGGCATTAACGTGAATGAACAGGACTGCCGAATATTAATTGTTTTGGCCTAGTTACTGCATGGCATTAATATCAGATAGTGCAGATAACCCTCCACTTCACATTGATACTGTCCCAGGTTTATATGTGGCCAACTGTACGTCATCTCCTCACATAACTTAATTCCTGCCTTCATATGCCAAAAAGGCCTGAACATTGCTTATACTATTTCAGCGTGAGAATGTATAGTCTTTTTCGTACGTTAAAAATAAAAGCACCACTTTTACCACTAAATTTGCATGTTTCTTTTATATATTTTGGCGACGTCCCTGTCTCTGTGTTTGTGAAAGATTTTTGAGTTTGTGTACTATTTTTGATGTTCATAATTTTGCATCGTGAATAACAAGGTATTTAACATCTGCACACACATAAATTACATGTACAAATACAGATATATACAGGGAGGTCAGTGAATGGCGCACCACTGGCAACTCGCATGCTGGTGGCTTACGTGTTGTGAAACAGCTCAGTCTGCTGGTGTAGGCGTGGGGGTAGCAGTGAGAGAATTGAAAGAAAAAATTGTGCAGGGTAGACATCAATACCGTTGAATGAGCCGTCCCCAGATCATACAAGAAGTCCCTCGCCGGAGTGAAAAAAGTACGCTAAATAACTGACTACCATTTGTATGTGAAATTTAAGTTTTCATTGTTTCTTTTTATTGGGTAGGCTTTTTTTTAATGACTACTTTCACCCTAGACATTACTACCACTACCACAACCGCCTCCCCTACCACCATTACTCCCCCCCCCCAACCACCACCACAGCTACCAGTATTGCCCTACCACTGTTAATACCTCATTTACCATACTGTCGCAGCCACACAGCCACAGCTCTCACCACTAATACCACATTACGCTTAAAAGAATCACCACCATCACCCTCGCTACCATCATCACAGACGTAAGTGTGATCTCTGTCATCTGTAGGACCATCATTGTGACAGCATGCTACCATGGTTATAATTCCAGCCACCATGATTATTTCACCGCCTCTGCCATCACCGTTACCATAGTTTTCAGGTACCATAATATTGCCATCACCGTTTGCAAAATTGACTGATACTACCATCGTCCCTACCATGCATTTTAGCTATTGCAAGTACTATGATTTTATGACAATTATCGCCAACTATATCGTATTCTTTTGTCACTGCTATTTGCTATCATGATTTTACGGTGCTACTACCATTTCTGCTACAATGATTTAAAGCCCTGCTACCACTGCCGATACCATGATTCTAGCCACCATTTTCACTGCCGCAATCATGGTGTAAGTCACTGTTACCATTGCCCATTCCATTATTTTTACCCACTGCTACCATTGCGCTACCATAATTTTTACCAATCACCATTATGACCGATACCATGCTTTACTACCATGATTGTTACTACCATGATGTATGACCACTACCATTATCGTAGGAGCCACTGATTTTCTTTATTGTTATTACTGCTACCATCACAATTACCAGCTACCATGATTGCCGATATCGGGAGTTATACCCACAACTACCATGGAAGCTGTAGTTACTTTATCGTCACTACCATTCCCACTGCCGTAGCCTTTACTCACTACCATTGTATCCATTACTAACCTGGCAACCTTCATGATTTTGGCCACGACTACCATTGCCGCTGCCATGCTACCATTGCCGCTACCATGATTTTAGCAACTACTATCATTGCTACTATAATGATTTTAGCCACGATTATCACTGTCGGTACCATTAATTAACCACTGCCTCCGCCGCCATTACCACATTTTTATTCATTGTTACCATTGCTGCTGCCATACCAGTAATAGTGTCAAACCCGCTGCCATGATCTTGGGTCTATACTATCATTACCGCTACCATGACCGTTAGTGGTGCCATTGTCATTAGGCCTACCATGAATATAGCCACTAAGACCATTACCGCTACCATGACTATTGCCACAAATAACACGGCCGCTACCGTGTCTCTATCCAGTACTACCATTGCACCATGACGCTGAGCCACAACGGTACTAAAATCATTGCTACCATGAATTTAGTCAGGACTGCCATTACTGGTGCTGTGATATTAACTGGATGAATGGTAATAGAATACCTGTTAATGGCTCTGTTATTTTGTTTTTTATTTTTCCTGGAAGTAACAGCCTTGCGGTCTTCTGACCTTTGGTTCTTTCTTCCTTGCATAAAAAATAGTACAAGTGTTACCATGTGTTTTCAGCAGTTTATGTAATTCCTTAGAGAAATGGAACCTATTCAGTCTCGTCATATTAATCTGCAAATATCAAAAGTGTGTGAATATTGTTTCATTGGTTTAGAGTCACAGCAGAGCAGCAATAAACTCAGTAATGAAGGCAATGGAACCGAAGAGACGATGCGGAACCAGTATAAGTAACAGCATCTAATACTCTATCTCAGCCACATACCGGATACGATACCTTCACGCGATTTTACTCCGTTAAAAATATATCTCGATGACAGAGCTTAACAGAATAGGATACAGTTTCATGCTTTTGCAATTTATTTCACATAGATCAGTGGCAGAAAAAGACAATGCTGTGGCTCTACGTTTTTTCTGTAGCACTCCTTCGTAACTAGCATTGTATTCTAATGTTAATCTATTACAGCATTCAAGATGGAGGGATGGCAGTTTTAGGCCAAGGTGAAGTGAACAGAGTGTAGTGACCTGCTCTGTTAAATACCAAATAAGGACAAAGAAATATGGAACATAAATATTAGCACTGTCATGCTTCCATTCACACTTAGGACCCAGCCTTCATTAACGCCTTTACTATAGGGTGTGATCCCATACCAATAAATAAAGTTTCTGACAGTAGCAATAATAAAGTATAATACGTGTTCGTCCTGAAGGAGTCAACAGCAACAGCACCATGACCCATTTCTTATTTTTTGCGTGTTACCTTCAGTCGATTTTACTCACCCTGCCAGAGACCCCATGAAGTAAGGACCTAGAGAAACAGTAACCATTAACTTCTTCCTTATCAGACGCCTCTTCTGTTGCAGGTAAAATCATATGGCAGTGGCAAATATAAAATCTAAAAACGTCATTGTTCGGAAAGAAATATCGCGAGGTTATAAAAGTCTGACAGAGTTTATTTCATTTGAGACTTCTAAGGTGTAGGGAGCGGGTTGCTGTGGATCTTCTCTTTCTCATCCATTTTTAGCGATATGTGTGTGGTATTTTTGCAAGCATATCCTAGAATTTTGTGCTTGCCACAAGTAGGACTCGTGATGCCAGTGTTAAATTACGTATGCTATTTTCTGGGGAAAAAAAAAAATGTGCTTAAAATGATAATTCACAGACGGAAGAACTAAGCGGCCTGCACTACATCCTCGTATAGTGTTGGTGAAATATGAATACAGTAAAGATAAATTAATCCTTTGGACGCGACTTATCATTTTTGTTTTCTATTTTCCTTACACTTAACGTCAAAGGATTTCTATTCGGCTCAGAGAAACCTACATCAGAATAAACTAAAAATTATAACCATTTAACTTTTCGCCCAGAATAAACAGCTGCACATTTAATCGCAGCTAACTTCATGTTATTTACTGAACATCAAGAATCCAGACGTAGTCAACGAGCTGAACAATTTCGTCCAAGCGCTAAGGCAACGTAGTAAAACAAGAAGCACTCTAAGAATGCAACACCACGCCGTACATCGGTCTAATGGCCCCTTCACCCAGTCAGTGGGCGCATGTGAATTTTTAGTTTGGTAACGAAAAAAAAAAAAAATCTGGAAAATAATAGTACAGACAAGGTGAAGTGAAGCACCTGCCCGCGCTTGACTTTCTCTTTATGTAGTGTGATTCTCCACCTTGCTTCTAGACTGATGAGCAGCGTACTAAACTCAACGGGTGCCACTGATCGAATGGAAGGGCTTTAAGGCCGAACAACTGACTCTCCCCTGTGCCCTTGGCCTTTGCCAGATTACTGTATCAGTCGAGTTATTTTATCCTTACCTGACTCTTAATCAATCCATCAACTTTGGTTCAAATCGAATCAAGGGTATTTAATTTGACCTTACCCTATGACTTTGACCTTTGATCTATTGTTCTAAACAATAAGTTAATCTTCAACAAACCTTGAACTTTCCCATCAGGTTTCATCCAAATCAGCCAAACTCTCCGTGTTAAAGGTGTGACCCTTCACCTTGCCCCGTGACCTTTGAATTGACCGTTTGTTCTCAGTTTTAATCACATCACCCTTTCCTGTCCTTCAACTGTAAGAGCAAGCACCCGGATGTTTCACGCTGAGCCATCTGTGCGTCAGGCTGAGGCCAACAGATCTCTAACAAATTCCGCTGAAGAGAGGGTTGTATCTGTACACAGCGTAGGAGTGACATTGGGCAACACACAAAGGAAATTCTCTACCTGTGCCCTGGGAGATGGTATGAGAGACAGACAGACGGACAGACAGAAAGACAGATAGACAGACAGACAGACAGAGACAGAGACAGAGAGATCAACTACACTCGGTGGGTGTAACATCTAAGCTCCCAATAAAGCGTCCAGTAGTAATACGGAATCTTTAAGATCAACTTGAAGTCCTGGTGGTAAATCTACGGCCCACAACTCACACAACTCATCGACCATATTTAATCAAAACTGGGTCAAAACTGTTTAAGTTGACCAGGTACTTGAACTATGACCTGTGACCCTTTTTACCCCCAAATTGATGACCTGTTCCCGTGATGGTCCTATAACATAATGCCTAAATAGGTGCAGGTCCATCCAGTAGTTTTGTCGCCAATATTGCTTACAGACATCAGATAGACAAATAGAAAGACAGATAGACAGGCAGGACCAGACACACAACACCCTCGCTCCTACGTCCGTGGGTGCAGAAATTTTCTTTGTGACTAAACTATCAGCACATTCATGAACACGTTTTTTGTCATGGTAGTTGCCAAATTATTAAACTCAGTGTCACCATTTTCGGTATTGCCAAGTTCGCTGATTTTTTTTTTTTTTAGTTCGATGGCTGGGCCAAATATGAGATCCTTGAGCACGGTCTTTTGCCCTGCCTGTTCGCACCTACCGTAGAACTGAAATGGGAACCTAGACTACAAATTCCATGGTTGCTTGTCGTGGCCAGGGAGGAAACTGGCACAACAAAAGCTGAATGTCTGGAGTAATGACTCGTGTGGTCGATAGGTATTAATTTAAGCCTTTCAGTCTACCGCATCCTCTACCTCGCAGCCACACACTGCTCTCACATTGTCTTTCCCCCCGCCAGAAGCAGCGTCAACCCCTTAACGCTCAGAATGTCATTTGCAGTGTAATATTAATGCTGCCAGTCTGTTTTATTTAGTTGGCCCACGTGATGCAATGATCAGTGAAAAGTACAGCTAATTCCTCCTGTTTCATTGCTTCTTAGCTGATTAAAAGTCTCCGATAACAGCAGAAGCTAAATATTAAGTACATCAGAGTGGAGTGGTTAGAATTGTACTCACGGCCACCATCACCATTACCATTATATTACTTAACCCTTCCAAGACATGAAAAAGTTTAGCTCAAATGACTTCTGCCAGATGATTATAGTAAGCTTATGTGTCTCGATTTCACAATTCCTTGAGGTGTTTAGATGAAAGAATTATTTCCACATTTTGAAAATCGTTCAAGTCAGACCTAAAAGTTTGTGTGTTCTAAATCAACGACTGTTCCAACTGTGGGCTTAATCCTTCTCTATTTGATTTACTTCCCATCCACCAAATTTAATAACATTCTCTAGTCACTATTTTTAAACGCGAGAGATCTTAAACAGCTTTTTTCCTACTACCTCCATATGAAACTGTAAAGCTGATGAGTGGCGTCCCGTCCTCAAAGTGGTAATCAGTCAGTGGTGGTGTATCCCCCTTGACAGCACGACCCTTCACCCACACTACGGGTTTACTCTGTGGCTCTTCGCTCTGCCCTGGTTCGTGTTACAGCCAAGCAAGTTTATTCCATTTCAAGGTGGGCTCTCGTAACATATGGATTAAAAACAGCTCCCGTATATTTTTTTTTTCTACTGCCAGCTTATCTTATTCAGCTTAGGAGCGGTGAGTCACTGTATTTGTGTTAAGGACGGAAAGGGCTTATACTCCTGCCTATCCCAACGTTCCTCCTCAATAGCTGGACCTAGATATAACATTTTTAGTGGTTTTTGTGGTCTCTGCTCAACGTGAGAAGGATTTTAGTCATGTATTAGGCAGGTCATCAGTCAGTGGGCTATTCCCGGTGGCATAAGGAGCTTCGTTGCACCTCTAACTTAGCGATTTATTTTCCATATTACACCCAAAAATTATCTTGCACGTTAGCTGTTTGGATCGCTTTAACATCAGTTTGCACCGACGACCCACGTACAAGAGAAGACTGAGATGTAACGTGTGGAATAAATAACAGGAGAAGAGGAGTATTGATTTTGCAGTGCCACCTTCAATAAATAAGATCCGTGGTCTCAAGTCTGATGTGTTTCTTTGTGCCGTAAATTGTTCTAGAGCGATAAATCAAAGTCGCATACTAAACTGAAAGCGAAAGTTCCGTTTTTATGAAGATCATCCTTATAGTCTCAGTTCAATATCGCTGAAGAATTTAGTTCATCTCATCATATTCTTTACAAAACTTGCGTCGTTTCACCTTCGCTTGACCCAGATTTTCGTCCTTTTGTAGGTTACATAACGTGGTTCGTTGGCAAAAAGAGACAGTGCTACAACTTTACATTGCCTTGCTTCGTTATTAACTTGATATTTTAGCGTTACTCTGTTGTTAAATTTCAGCTCTCATGACTGAAAGAAGGCAATTATTGGCAATGTTAGAGTGAAAAGAGTATAGTAGTTTGTGTCTCCAGAAGAGGCAGGGAGGCAGGAAGCACCAGTGGAAGTATAAGGAATGTCAACTAAATCTGACGAATTTTTAAAAAAGACCCTATCGAGGTGAAATATTATCAGAAATAATTTAGTTTGGTTGCATTTATTTATTTCACTGTTCACTTTAAATTGGCTGTGGGTGTATGAGTAAAACAAAAAATATAAGCCAGCAATTTCATACACAGCGTCAGCTCTAGAATATTGTTTCATTTGAGTTCAGTATTTTGACCCACACAGAGAAACGTATGACTAAGTAACCTCACTTTGAGGTGTAGGGGCCTGAGGTTAGGCTGACGTTGTGCAGTACATTAATATTAGATGAATCTTAGTGGAATAACATGATCGGAAAGCTTCAGTCACCTCATCGGAATCAAACCTACGTTACTCAGCTTAGTCGGACAGCTGTCCGATTGGGACTTCTCTGGGTATTCCGGATGTCACCTAATTTTCCACGCAGGATTAAAGCCAAAGCCACCACGCTTGGTGGACTTATAGACTGTGATGACCTAAGGTGACATGCACAAGCTCAGTAATTCTCACGTAAGGTTCTCTTTTAGCTCGGCTTCTAGTGGTCAATGACTGTGGGAAGTTTTCCTTCATCAAAACTGTCCTTGGAAAATTGTACGGTGTTCTAGTTATAATCACCATCATCACATCATCATTATCATAATAATAGTAATAATAATGATAATAATAATAAAAATAATAATAACAATAAGAATAATAAGAATAAGAATCATAATAATAATAATTATATCCTCAGCACCGCTAGATAGATATACAGATCCACTGCTACCACCACTACCATTATCTACACTATTGTCATATCTGCTGCCATCCTCCTTCTATCATTATCTCTACAGCTAGTATCCTTTCGATCATAATCACGACTAGTTGTACTGCCCTCGTTAAACTAACATATCATATCCATCGTCACGACACGTAAAACCTCTCACAAACACCACAACAAATATCAGCGCTACTGCTACCACTACCACCACCATCGCTACCACCGCTGCCACCACAACTAACATCGGGTGAAGACTGTTTAACCTGATCCATTAGCTATAAGATTTTCCTTTAGTCCTCATAAATATCGTTCCACCGCAATTTATATCCCTGTTTTCACACTCGCTGCAAATCTCATAAGCCTCAGTTGCTTACGAAAATAAAAAGTTTACTGAAAGCGCCCTGACCCTGTGATCAAGTATACGACCAAGACAAAATATTGGCACCCTGAAGAAGGGCTATGTGATACAAAAAGGGAAACTAAAGAATTATGGCATTGCTGTGGATATGATAAGATGATGATGATGATGATGACTGTAACTGTAGCACACCATATGAGGTCCACAGCAGAGCCGGACTTCCTCAGAGGGAGAGGGATAGTCAGAATTAACCCTTACACCTTCTGGCGAAGTACGAATGGGGAAGGTGTGTCTGCAGTGAGAGAAGTGCATCTAGTCGAACATGGGGTTTGGGAGAGGACCGTTGTAAATAAAACAGACTTGGTGACGGCACTCAGTGCTGTTTTGTAACAGTGGTGTATAGCGCCGTGGAGCGTACCCATTGTGAGCCCACACTCTCCCCTTTCATGACAGGCGTTGGTTGAGTTGGTATTCAGTAAAAATCAGAGTGGGACTGTTTTCCACGTGAGATATTTTGCACTATACCTTTTATTACTTTCGCCAAAAGTTAACATCTCATTTTAAATATTGCATTGTAACATAACACTACGTTATGATGAGAGTCATGAAGAAGTGCTATGGAAAGGAGAGACAGCCAAAGCATTGTCTTGTCCTGTCACTGAGCGTCATAACACTGGCTACAACAGGACGATAATTTAGGCCAAGTTAAGGTAAAAACACTATAGTTGTCTCATTACGATTGCATAGATTTCGCCACATTCATTTTGCCCCCTTTTATGAGCACTATCCATGTTTTGTTTTTTTTCCTGTGAGTTTGCTGGCATTGTAGAATCTAATTTTAACATTTATTTTCCCTTCGTTTATCAAGACAGCAAAGAACCCCAGAAGCGGTAGACTTTGCTCGTACATCCATTTCGCAATATACAGTTTACGGAGTTGAAATGATAGTAATTTACAAGTGCTCGTGGGCCCTTCGGGCCCCTAGCACTTGCCCCTGCTGAGGGTTCTCACGCTTCTATAATATATTTTAGTTATAACTATGGACAAAAAATACTACGGAGATCCTTTGCCGGGCGCCGGGAGAGGCGTTTTTTGGTCAAAATGTGATCGCACATTAAATATAGTAAAAGTTTTTCAATCGTGACGGAACCAAGTTTTTTCACATCAGCGAATTTTTTACGATTTTTGTGCCAATTTTGGTGCGATTTGAATGTGGAGTTTCGGCTGCCCAAAATACACACACACACACACACACACACACACACACACACACACACACACACACACACGGCTAGTGCTATAGTATATTAGATTTGAAAATGAAGTATTCTAAACGATTAACAAATGCGTCCAGTAGCACGGTATTGATAATTGATGAAGTGACCTGCCTCGGTAACGCAGTGTGTGTGTGTGTGTGTGTGTGTGTGTGTGTGTGTGTGTGTGTGTGTGTGTGTGTGTGTGTGTGTGTGTTTGTCGTTATGTATATATGTATGTTTTTCCGTCTGTCCGTCTGTGCGTATACGTGTACGTGAGCGTGAGTGTGTATGTGCTTGTGTGTAGGTGTGGGAGTGCTTGTGTGCCTCTAATCTAACTTCATAGATTAAATACGACCTAAATAATTGGTCGGTCGATATGGATATTTTACTGATACGCATTAAAAAGAAAACTAAGTAATAAGGCATACGCAGAAGGGGAAACTGAGTAAATGAGTATGACGTGCAAAGGGATATGACACCACCTGCTGTGCGTAGAACTGCTGAGCCTCTGGGAACGCGTAGTCTAGCCTGTTCTCAGGATCGGATGCATAAAACAAAAATGGATCGAAGGAAATCTGGGAGAATACGTTCGGCAAGAAAATGTGGGATGAACTGAGAAACGACGGGAAGCAAAATAAGACTATTCAAAAAATCTGTCGCTCCGGTCCCTTTATAGACTACATACCAGAATACAGTGCACGTCAGGCAGATCACGTATGCAGCAGACAAAGAGATGGTTCAGCTGGTGCACGATTATACATTTGTTCCAAGAGTACGCCTTTGGTAACCAGGTGGAACATTTTAGCGTTTATTATAGTTCAAGAGTTCAACGGAGATGGCTGAATATTCACCATTTCGGGTGAATTTTTGCCTTCATTTTCAGTCCTTCAGCTTGGTAAAGGCTTTCAGTATTGGAAAATTAACTGCGCTCATATCTAAGCAGGAAGATATCAGATGACGGAAGGTTATTTTTTTATATATACATTTATTAATATCAGTACTACTTTTATTCAATGTACAACAAGATACTGTCATTGTGTGAAAGTAACAGCTTCATATAAAAAAATGGCAATTGATTTTCTCTTTATTCCGGATGTGTTTCCATACATGCCTTACTAGAAGAGCTAAAAATATGGATTAATAATTTACTAATGTCTTCAGCCACTGCAGTGTTAACCAATTTTCTTTATTCCTGAAGAAATAATACTTTGAAAGAGCAGCAATCCTCGTTTTAAATCAAGTGTAACAAGTTTAAATTCAACTCATGAGAACATAAATTCCGTACCCTTATGGTAAACAAAATAAAAAGGAAGAAGTGACCAGGAATTAACGAAGGAAAAACAGTTGCACAAGCCACCTCAGAAGGCCAACAGTGTCAGGTTTGTGTTCCAGGCGTTTTTTGGTGTGTTTGAGGCGAGGGTGATGTATAGTGCCCGCCCTGCCACCACGCCACACCCATACGTGACACTTCGCTGGTGGCCACAGCAACAACACTGCAGGGAGAGGGGAGGAAAGGGAGGGAAGGAGGAAAAGAAAAATACACTGAGGAGAGGGAAAGTGAAGTTGGAGAAGGTGAGTGGTGTTAGGAACTGGAGGGGAGGGAGAAGAATTTGAGGGAAGGAAAAACTGATTCTGGAGAGGATGGGGAAGGGGAGAATGTCAAAAGAGAAGAACACGGTGGAAATGGAAACATAAAAACACAAGAAAGAGGATAGTAGTGGGTCGGTTAGAGCATGCAACTCCTTAAGGAAAATGATTAAACTACAAGTATAAAACAAGGATCTCCTTCGCTAACCAAGATCACCAGCACAAACTGGCAGGGAAAAGTGACAGGGGCTGAGGTGGGCAGGAGAGAGCAGTAAAGGAATGAAGAAGACGAAATCACACGCCTAAGCTCCTACGACCCACTCCCAGCTGAGTATAATAACTTGAACTTACCAGGAACAAAATACGAGAGTTACCGTGACCATGAGAAGGTTAATAGTGACAGCATGAATATTACTAGGTTCCCATGACACACTCTCAGCTGAATACAGTCGTCAGGTGTTAACCGGAATAAAACACTCGAGAAGACGCGACCTATGAGGATTAACAGACCTAGAGGAAAAAATAAACAGATGATGCTGGCGGCCATGAGAGAGTGAATGGAGGGGTGGGAAGGTAAAGGAACAGGAATGGAGAGACAGAGAAACTGAAAAGGAAACGTTGAAAGAAAGAGGTGTTGAGACAGAGATAAGAGACTGTGGTTGAGAGACAGGGATCAAGAGACAGAGGCAGAAGAGTTGAAAGGTAGAAGGACTGAGAGACAAAGGAGGCGAGAGACAAGGATTACGAGGCAGGGTAGAGATAGAAGGGATAAAAGACAAGAGGAGCCAAGGGACTGCAGTTGAGTGACAAAGATGATGAAAGACAGAGAAGCTGAGGAACAGAGGGGTTGACAGACAAATTAGAAAGATAGTCTAAGAAAAAAGGAAACGGAAAGACAGAGGACTTGAGCGGCAGAGTCGAGAAGCACTCAAGAGACAGCTGAGAGAGGGGAATTGAGAAACACAGCAGCTGAGAATGACTCGAAAGACAAACTCAAGATAGATTCAAGAAAAAAGGGAATTAGGAAACATGATAAAGAGATACAGTCAAAAGATAGAAGTTGAGCTGGGAAAGAGTGGAGCTGGGAGATGAAAGTTAATGACCAAAAGGCTGAGAGCCCAGAGAGGCTGAAAGACAGAATTAGACAGTTGTGAGACAGAAGAGCTGGGAGACAGAGGTGTTGAGAGACGGCAATGGTGTGGCTAGGAAAGAGGGATGGAATGTAAAAGAGTAGAGGGAAATGATACTGTGTGTGTGTGTGTGTGTGCGTGTGTGCGTGTGTGCGTGTGTGTGTGTGTGTGTGTGTGTGTGTGTGTGTGTGTGTGTGTGTGTGTGTGTGTGTGTGTGTGTGTGTGTGTGTGTGTGTGTGTGTGTGTGTGTGTGTGTGTGTGTGTGTGTGTGTGTTTTGCTTTTATTACTCATACAGTACAAACAACTATTAATACTAAGTTACTAATACAAGAACTCTAGACACACACACACACACACACACACACACACACACACACACACAAGCATAGTCACATCACTGACGTAATTACACGCACACATACGCGTACACAGCTGGAGCCCATTACCACACGATAACAGATTGTTGTTTTGGTTGTGGCCACACACACACACACACACACACACACACACACACACACACACACGTACACGTACGTAGCAAGTACGTACGTAAGACATCCATCTTAGCATTCAGTATATCACTTCAGTTTATACTCCCCTCCCCATTCTCCTGGTCCACTCACAGCACCTCGCCCTCCCTCTTTCCTTCCTTTTCCCTTCGATTGCCTTATTTCATAATTTTCTTTTCTGTATTCTTCCTTCGTTTCTTATCTCCAGCTTCCTTTCTCTGTCACTTTTTTCTCTTCATCCTCTTATCGCCTTTCAGTCTCCATCCTCCTTTCTCTTCCAACGCCTTCCTGTCTCCTGTTTGTTTTCGTCCTGTCTCCTTTCTTCCTCCACCGTCTTCCTATCTCAATCCCATCTCCTTCCGTCTTCTTCTGTTCTCCTTCCCTCTTCTTCCGTCCCCATCCTATCTCCAGCATGTCTCTTTCCTCTGTTCTTTTCCTGTCACCTTTCTGTCTCCATCCTGCTTTCTCTTCCTATTCCTTTCATATCTTATTCCATCCTTTTTATATATATATTTTTCTGTCTCCTTTCTCTTTCATCTTACTTTCTCTGACACTTTGGTCTAGCCTCGCAAATTATGTCACCTAATCGTTCTTCCGGTGTCTTTGTATCGCGTTATCCATCTTCCGTTTCACTTTAGCCCGTCTTGAAGTCAGATATATTCCATCTTCTTGTTTTCTCCGTGGCTCATATTTATCCGTCCTCCAATGAAATGGATTAAGTCATAAGAAACTGAAAATAGTGGTTGTTCATCCGTCCTCTAATGAAATGGATTAAGTCATAAGAAACTGAAAATAGTGGTTGTTTTTGTTGCAGTCCTAGTCTCGTCTCCAATGGACCTAAGAAAATTGGCAACCTCGACCCGTCATTCCCAAGTTCCTTTTTTAAGGTTATGTTCACCGATTGATTGTCTGTGTTGTAATAGTGTGCTGCTTACGGTAAGTGTGATGTGGTGTGTGGCCGCTGCATTTCAGTTTGGGAAAAGTGGTTTGTTTTGCGAGTTGTATTATATGTTGGTATTGTAGCAGGGATGTGGCTGACACATCGTAGTCTTGCAAGGTGTGCTCGTATCTCCGGGTAGGGAAGTTTCTAAGGGGCGTATGTAGGGATGATTACTGAATGATGATGTTTGGGTGGAGGCTTTGGAAGGCTGTGGTGGCTATGTGTTCATTTATGTGAAGTATAGTGCTGGATGGAAAAGGGGAGATGTTGCTGAGATGTCCTGCGTAGGGTTAGGCAGTTGTTCGTTTCTTGTGTTTTCGAGGTTTCTTTGTGACTAGGGTGATAGGAGCTAGCAGTATAGAACAGTGGCATGATGTAGGTTTGATTATTTGAGTCTTACAGACAGGCTTTACGCACAGTTACCTCCTCTCCTCCCTCGCAGCACTTCCCTCCCCCATCCCACCTCCCCCACACTGACTCAGCCTCCCAGCAATGTGTGTGTCTGTATGATGGTCTGACATATTATCTCTACGATCAACTTCTCACCACCAACCAGCGGACAAGGACACATTATCTTACATCTTAACGAGCCCTCACTTGTCTGGCGTGGCAGCTTTATCACTAGCAAGGGATTACCAAACCCAACTTGTCTTTAATGTAATCGAGAACTGTGATAGAATTATGTGTTGTTCTATCTTCGATTAGTATGGCCTGTCAAAACACAGATAATAATGACATATACGAATGCTGTCTACTAGTACAGAGCAATACTGCCCAGGAGGCGCCAATGTCTCTCACGTCAGGATGCCAAGTGGCCAGAAAGCCTTTTAATCCTCTCAGTCCAGTTATGTATTCTATAGTTTATTATTGCTTCTCTTAGACGATTGTATGTAGCTTAGGGGGAGTCCCATGTCGTGTTGGAGTTAAGGATTAGTTCTAACTCCTCCAGGCTCTCTGTAAATGAACAGAGTCCTAGGAGACAGCATAAATATAAAGTAAAAAGCATCGTCTGAGTCAAGTGGTTAATAATAACTTCACTGAAAGTTACACCGCAGCACATGGCAATGGGTAAGAGGATATTAGTGTATTTAGTGACCACATTCGAGTCCCTAGCAAAATATGGCGATATAAGAGCCTGGTATCAAAACCCCTCAGTGTTCATTTGCCGTGAACTTATCATGGAGCAGCCACTACCCATTTGATGAACGATGTTTGCATAACCTTCAGCATTTATATAACGAATGTGCTTTAATGAGTGAATTCTGAGGCTCAGGTTACAAGCTCCACGAGGCATGTAATCATAGGAGGAGCTACGATGCGATAAAGGCTGCTTCCACTGCTGTACCGGGACTCAACACACTCCACCTCCATCACCACATAGATTTGTTTTGGTTACCCCCACTGTGTATATTTTCTTGAGCTGTGCTTCATCAATCCTAGTAAGTTCTTTCTTCAAATGCACATTGAGTGATGAAAAAAAATGTAGAATATACTAAAGTAGCCTAGTAAAGGAGGCCAAATACATAGTAGATGCTAAGTGAAAGGTGTAAGTATAAGAAAGTATATTAAAGAGAGAGCTGGGTGTTTTATTAGAATGACTCAATTGCAGTGACGAACTTGCTACGTGCATAAGTCTCAACCGCAACAGATGGCAGGAGATATTTCCGTCACGTAATGCCAAGGGGAGAAGTCTGGTCATTTACCCATAAATATATTGAATTAAGGTCACTTAGCCTTGGACCTCCAAACATCGAAAGATGTAATAATAATCATTTGTTTGCAAGACAGTACTTACTCGTACTTCAAATCATAATTTCTTTATTTCTCCTTTCCTTCCATTAATCTGTCTTCATCTCCTTAAAGATTATCTAAATATATTATCTCAGTGTGACTTAGTGTTCACCCTCTCTTCTGATCTACGTCACATTTGCTCTCTATCCTTTTTCTACTCCTTGTTTTCCTCTCTCCACTGTTCCAATCATCCTCACCTTTTCTCTCTCCTGTCATCATCTCTTTTCTCCATCTCTTCACTTTTCCCCATCCATTTTACAAATCCACTTCTCCCCTCCATCTTCTCACATTTCCAGCTCGTCCATCACATGGCCTTCCTGATTTTTCTTCCCTCCATCAGTTTGTTTCTTCCCCCTCC
>NC_137049.1:4347490-4362490 GCF_032717465.1 Coenobita brevimanus
TCTCTCTCTCTCTCTCTCTCTCTCTCTCTCTCTCTCTCTCTCTCTCTCTCTCTCTCTCTCTCTCTCTCTTCTAATAATATCTTCCTTTCTTCCTTCACTGTTTCTCATCTTCTCTTTCTGCTAACATTCTCTGCTCTTCCTCCTCCTTTGCCACCCTCAATCCTGTCTCTCCCCTTCCTGTCTTCCATTTCCCACTCTTTTTCTCCTTTTTTTCCTATTAATTACCAGTTTGTTATCATCTCATTCCTCTCTCATCTCCTCCATTGCTCTCTCTGGCTTCTTCTTCCCTTCATCTTTCCCTCTCTATTTCCTTCTTCTTTCACTCCCCTCTCATACTCTCGTCTTGCCATCCCTCTCCCTCCCCCATTCTCCTTTCTCATCATTTTTCACTCCTCCTCCTCCTCCTCCTCCTCCTCCCTTCCCTCTTTCTCGCCCTTCTCATCCCTCCCTCCCATCTCCCTTTTTCCCCTTTCTCCTCACTCTACCCACCATCTCCCTTTTCGTCCACTTCAGCTCACTTTGCCGTCCTTAGTTTCCACTCCTTCACACACTCCTCTTTTCTCCCTTTTCGATTCCTTCCATTTTACTTCTCTCCTTTTCATTCTTTCTCCTCCCTCCTCCTCTTCATTCTCTCTCCTCCATTCTCATCATTCTCTCTGTGACTTCCTTCAGCTCCTCTTCCATTCCGCCCTTTTCCTTTG
Source organism: Coenobita brevimanus (assembly GCF_032717465.1). Lineage (NCBI taxonomy): Eukaryota > Metazoa > Arthropoda > Malacostraca > Decapoda > Coenobitidae > Coenobita > Coenobita brevimanus. The sequence goes on from NC_137049.1 coordinate 4,348,192, forward strand.
CCTCACCTCTTTACCAGCCGCGATAACGAAGCTGGTATTGTTCTCAGTTGATAATTTCTCAACCGCTCAAAATATCATCACAAAATTTTACAGGTGTTTAGTAGGGAAAAAATAGATCACGAGTTCGAAATTGGTGAAAGTAGGGCAAGATTTGTTTGTGTTACCACGATAACTTCGCAACCACTCAAGATATCACAAAATTTTACAGGTGTGTAGGAAGGATGAAAATTTCCTACGAGTTCGAAATTGGTGAAAGTTGGTCAAGGTCAAGGCCATACTCCAAGCCGCGCTAGATATGCATTGGCCCGCGGCTGGTATGTTTCCTCCATTGAAAGGGCCTCTAGTTTCTTCTTGCCTGCATCCCTTTCCTCTCACCCATACACCCCTCACCTTTATCTTAGCTCGTTCCTCATCTTTCCATCTTTCCCTCCCTCCCTCTTCCTGTACCACACTACCATGCCTGCCTCCTGCCCTTCCCTCTTTCTCTCCCTCAGCTCTCCTTCCACCCCGCCCCCTTCATCTACCTTTTCTCCCTCTCTGTCTGTTCTCCTCACTTTCCTTATTTTCCTCCTTCCTCCGCTTTCCTTTATCCCTCCTTCCTCTTTCCCTCTTTCCTCCCATCCCTTCCACCCAGTCCCACTTCTCTGCCTCTGCTCCCTACCAGCTTGCACTGTCACTCCTCCTTTCTACTTCTTCCTTCCATCTTTTCCTCTGTGTCACTCAATCCTCTTCCTCCCCACCCTCTCCTCTCAACCCTTCCACTTCACCCCTTCCTCTGCCTCCCTCTCCCTTCCTGCTTGCCTTCTTTTCCTCTTGCCTTCTTGCTTTAATGTCCTTATCCTTCAGCATGTAGAGTTAGATCTCGTAGTCATAGTCTACTCTGTAACAAACAGCCTCGAAAGGACCATAAGGTCTGTTGCTGTTTGCTTTCCTTTGTACTCCCTTGTACTCCCTCCCTCCTCTCTCCTACTCCACATCGCCTCTTTCCTTTCCCTTCTCTACCTCCGCTCCTTCTTTCTTTTCCTTCCCTACTTCCCTCTTTCTCTCCCTCCCCTCTCGCCTTCCACTTTGCCCTCTTCCACTATCCATCCTGCCTCCCTCCCTTCCCTCTTCCTCTCCCTTCCTCCTCCTCCTGTCACCCATTCTCTCCCTCTATCTTCCCCACTCTGTTTCCACTCCATTTTTCCCTTTCTCCCCTACCTCCCTGCCACCTAACCCTTGCCACGAGTCACATTAACCCTTCCACCCCTGCCGCACGCTCCGGATATTGACAAACTCTCCCGGACCCGACACCCGACCCCTCCTACCGACCCTACACTCCCATCAACCGAAATAAAACAACTACTTATTGACCCAAGAACCGAAATTGTCCTGGAAACAGTGGAAATAAGGCGGGCTCTGAGGTAGGTGGGTAGGGAGGGGCTGAGAGTAAACAAATGAAGTTTTTTGAAAATGTGGTGGTGGAGGGATGAGGGTTAGGGTGAGGGTAAATAGGGATTAGGGTGATTAAGAGTGAGGGTAAGGGGAGAGGATTAGGGTGAGGGTGAGGGTGAATTGGGGTGAGAGGAGGTCAGGGTAGGTCAGATAATTACTGCCCTCCTCACCCGCCCGCCGCCTCACTATGTGCTCAGGTTTCATGGCCACCTCTTACTAACACACACACACACACACACACACACACACACACACACACACACACACACACACACACACACACACACACACAAAGTTTGGAATATTGAAGTTAGGTAATCTTGTGTCATTAAACCCTGTAGGTCGACTGCCAATACCAGCTGATGAGGACTTTTAGTAACAGAGCAGAGCATGATCACGGATGATTGGTTATTTCAGTGATGTAGTTAGGCGTTTAAGCACTCAAGCTCCTGTGATTCACTCCCATCTGAACAACAGACTACTAGAGTTGTCCCGACCATGGGGTTAACTCTCCCTCGGTCACTCCGTCACTAGTAATTATTCCAACTAATACCCAGCGATTTCATTTGGCCAAGAGTGAGTCGGGAATATTCTAGCATTCTGTTCGAAATATAACCTCCTCACAGGCTCCCTCTTTCCCTCTTCATTTCCTTCCCTCTTTCCCTACATATCTCCCCTTCTCTTTCCCTCTCTCTCTCTTCATCCCTTCATCCACACATACTGCTCATTACCATCTCCTCTCCTACCATGTCTTCTTCCCCTCCTTCCCCCCCTGCGACCCATTTTCCAGTCCCTCCCTCCCTCTGCTCATCCTCTTCAGCTCTCATTTCACTCGCCACTCCTCCCACACTCTCGTCGTCCTTTCCTTTCCCTCTTTCCTTCATCTTTCATCTTCATTTCCTCTTTTTTCATCTTTCCTGCGATATTTTTAGTTTATTCCCTTCCCACTGCCGAAAAAAAAAAATGTAGATGTGAATACGCGAAATCGCTTGAGACAGGCCTATTAAACGTTTAATTTTTCCATGTGGATATCAATATGTCCATGAATAACGTGTCATTGACTCTTTAGAACTGATAGATAGAGAGATAGATACTGGATGGAAACCAAGTGTTGTAACTAACAGAAAGAAGGCAGACTGGCTGAATGTTGCATGTGAGATGCTACAAGGTTCTGTTTGAGGTCCCATTCTGTTTCTACTTCATCTCAGTGAAACTGACGAGGATTAGTGTTGTAACATATCCAGATACGCGTTGCTGACGTTGCAAACAATGGTAACCAGTTGATACACTCATACAAAGAAAAATAATTCGAAGTGATCATGATCAAACATTGATTTGAGTGCAAACATGACAAATTTGTTTCACTAATGACCAATGTAAAATCGAATGTTGGAATTTATACAAGAAAGCTAAGCGCACTTTTAGTAATACCAGTCAGGTCGATAAGTTAAGGCAAGAAAAAAAAAAAGATTAGGATATAGCCAACACAAGTTATTTTAAAGCAAGTTATGAGAGGTGGGGTAGGCGGCTGACCGAGAATTTTCAACAGAATAAGAAAATGTTCTGGAAGCAGGTGAATAGGGTGCAAAAGGGAGAGTCTGGGAAGGAAGAGCGAGTAAAAGCAGGGGATGGAAGGATGTTATTTGAGATGGATGCAATAAGGAAGAGATTGGCAGAGTATTTTGAAAGATTGTTAAATGTAGAGGAGGAAAGGGAGGCTGAGATTGTGGCGGATGGAAGGGTGCAAGGAATAAATGTGTTGGGAGAGTTGAATGATTCTTTGATCAAGAAGGAGGAAGTGGAGAAGGCAGTAAAGGAGATGAAAACAGGGAAACCTGCAGGTATGGATGGGTGTGCTGTGGAATGCCTGAAGGGTGGTGGAGAGACTGTTGTTGACTGGTTAGTAAGATTGTTGAATGTGTGCTTTGTGAAAGATATAGTGCCAGTTGACTGGGCAAGTGCTTGTGTGGTCCCGTTGTATAAAGGCAAGGGTGATAAGTATGAATGTACTAGCTTTAGGGGTATAAGTCTGTTGAGTGTTGTAGGTAAGGTGTATGGTAGAGTGTTAATTATGAGAGTTAGAAAGGGTACAGAGAGAGTGATTGGTGATGAGCAGTGTGGCTTTAGGAGAGGGAGAGGATGCGTGAATCGGGTGTTTGCTGTGAGACAAGTGTGTGAAAAGTATTTAGCGAAAGGCAAGGATGTGTTGTGGGCATTCATGGATTTAGAGAAAGCGTATGATAGAATTGATAAGGAGGCTTTGTGGACTGTTTTAAGATTGTATAGACTTGATGGTAGGTTACTAAAAGGACGAGTTTTTATGTAAACAGTAGAGCAGGTGTAAGAGTAGGAAATGCTGTGAGTGATTGGTTTCCTGTGAGAGTGGGGCAGCGGCAGGGATGTGTGATGTCGCCTTGGTTGTCTAATATTTAAATGGATGGCGTTGTAAGGGAGGTGAATGCAAGAGTTTTAGGTGGAGGTCTGAGTCTGGTGAATGTTGATGGTGGAGAGTGGAATCTGAAGCAGCTGCTGTTTGCAGATGATACTGCATTGGTGGCTGATTCAGAGGAGAGATTGAGACAGTTGGTAGATGAGATTGGAAGGGTGTGTGAAAGGAGGAAATTTAAAGTAAATGAGAATAAGAGTAAAGTGATGTGTACGAGGTTGGTAGATGGTAGGGGGATGAATATAGTTTTGAATGGTGAGTTGCTTGAGGAGGTAGAGAGTTTTAAATATTTAGGGTCACATGTTCCTGTGGATGGAAGAATAGATGCAGAAGTGAAGTATCGAATGAATGAAGTAGGAAAGGTGCTGGAAGGAATGAAAAAGGTGTTTAGATGTCGTTTACTTAGAATGGATGTAAAGAGAAGGCTGTATGGCGGTGTTGTGGTACCGACTGCGTTATATGGGGCTGAAATATGGAATATGGGTGTAGCAGAGAGGAAAAGTTTGAATGTAATGGAGATGAGGTGTCTAAGCAGTATGTGTGGAGTGACGCGGATGGATCGAGTGCAAAATGATGAAGTGCGAAGGAGAACTGGAGTTGTTCGGGAGATGGCTGATAGAGTTGAACAGAGGGTGTTGCGATGGTTTGGGCATATGGAGAGAATGGATAATGAGCGTCTGGTGAAAAAGATAAGTAGATCTGATGTGAGAGGTGTAAGGCTGAAAGGAAGGCCACGAATAGGATGGATGGACAGTGTGAAGAGAGCACTGGATGAGAGAGGGATGTCTGTTGTGCAAGGGAGAGTGGCTGTGCGTGACAGAAATAAATGGAGAGAAATTGTGAAAGAATAAATGATGACGCAGCCTTGAGGGGATATTCTCCCGCATTTGGTCTGATCAGCTAGTCAGGTCAGGTGCGGGTAAGGGAATGGGTCTATTATGATGTGGTAGGGGTAAACCAGCTCTGCTGTCGGGCCCAGCTGCGGATGTCACTGATTGCACTGCGCAGTTGACCATTGTGCGGTGTGAAGCGGTGAGGATCTGTCCCTTCCCCCCCTTTGGGGCTAAGATGCGAATGAATATGTTTGAATGGATGAGTAAATGGGGAGTGTGTCGTCCTGTCTCGGCTACCTCCCTTTCCTTGGGGGAAGCAGCCTAGGTATATAGATAGATAGAAGTTAAGAGTGCATAGAGGCAGAAAAGGAAGCCAACATTTTAGACGGATTCATAGATAAGGCATATGAATTCAGACCAGAGAATATCATCAGCCTGTACACTTCCTTGGTACACTCCCACTGAGAGTATTGTGTTCATTTTTGATCACCATATTAAGAAAAAGAAAATGGGAGAAACAGAGAAGCTACAACAGAGAGTGACAAAAAGTATACAAAAAGTATACCCAAATTGAGGAACAGACCACATGCGAACTGTTTAGAGGAACAAAATCTCTTTAGATTATCAGAACACAGACTAAAATAAACTGATTCAAGACAATACAATTTTCAAAGGCCATGATAATATGACCGTCGATAAGGACTTCATAACAGAACGACTGAATACATGAGAAAAAGGTCATAAGGATGTCGGCATAAAAAAATTTCCTCAGTAGGGTTGTTAACAGATGGAAGAAGCTGTCTAGGAATTCGTAAATTGTGGTATAGTAGTACCGTTTAAAAGTCGCTTGGATAAGTAACTAGCCTACAGTCCTCAACTAAATACTTTCATAGCTGAATAGCGTAAAATTCTGACAACATACTTTCATCGCATTCACATCAAGAAGAACATACTGACATCGTTCTGCAATTAATGGCACTTTTCCCTCACAGATTCAGTTACTCCAGACAACAGTTTTCTATGCATCCTTCCCAACCTAATTCCATGGCAGTTTTTCTATGCTATATGCTGATCCTTCTCACGTATTCATACCGGCGTCGAGTGGAGGACGTGGTTGGTGGAGGGAGCCTTCTAACTTCACCCAGCTCCTTATCCTCAACTTATAAAATTAGCCATAGTAATTGTCTTCTATACCAAAGAATTTCAATGTGTTTATTAGGCCTTTTACTGTTTGCTTTACTTGGAACTCTTTCGTACTGCTTTGTGAGGGAAGAAGGAGGGAAAAGTTGAGAGAAGAAAGATAAAGTATGTGCAGGAGGGAGGTGAGATGAGAGAGAAAGGAGCGAAAAGCTGAGGGGAGAATTATAAGGTATGTGAAGAAGAGTGGGAAGAGCAAAGAGTTAAGAGAAGCGTGAGGTGTGCGAAGGAGAGAGATGAGAGAGGATGGAGAAAGAAAGTGGGGGGAGTGAGGAAGGAAAGAGTGAGCTGAGGGAAGGAGAGAGAGACGTTGAGGGAGGAATGAGAGAGAAAGTGAGGCGTGTGACGAAGGAAAACGAAGTTGAGGGAGGAAGGAGAAAGAAAGTAAGCTGGGGGGAGGAGAGAGAAGTTGAATGAGAAAGGAGGGAGAAAGTAAGGTGAAGGAAGGGAAGAAGGTAAGGTGAGTGAGACAGTAGCCAGGTGAGGTGAGGTGATGTGTTTACTGAGTGTGTGTCCCGCTGATCACCAGACACTCACTAAACACACACACACACCTATACACACACACCACCCCATACATACAGCCGCACACACGTACACATAACCCTACCACACACACACACACACACACACACACACACACTCAGGGAGATGCCACGTTAACCTCTTCACCTCGGCTACGTCATTATTTGTTCAGCTTTGGACCGCCCTCTCGTACCAAAGGGGTTAGTAATTGCTATATCCAGCCTCTTCAGTAAGATAAGCTTCTCGTAGCAGGAATAAATTGAATAAACGTCCTCGGGTTGAAGGGATTAATCTAAACACACATTGTTTCGGTAGACGCATATTAAAAAGCACAAAATATACTCTCATTTACACAAAAAATTTTGCCTAATGTTTCACCTCTTCTGCATTTCACTTTCCTCCTCTGGCTAATATTGGTAAGCTGAGAGAGGCTTGATATGTTTCTCAGGCCATAGATGATTCTTTTGATATCATGCATCAGGGAGGAAAGTGACGAACCTGCCTTACCTATGAACTAGACGCAGCTCGATAGTAGAAGTTTTATCGCCGGTTTTACATACAACACTACGCAAGCTGTACGCATGCGAAGTGTGCAGAAGCCTTTAATAAACTACAAAAGCACATCACTTCTATAGTAATTCTCGCACTGCGTTTTGGCGCGCACGCAAGCACGCACGCGCACACACACACACACACACATAGATGTTCTCTCAAAGTCATGCATGGAAGCTCAAAGACATAGACAGGAACACAGAACTGATTACATCCCCTTACAAGAGATTGTAATTTACAGAAACGCAGAATTAACCAGACTCTGCTTTTTTTTTTTTTTTTTTTTTTTTTAAACGCAAGGAAGAAGGAACCAAAGGCTAGAAGACCGCAAATCGGTCCTTCCAAGAAAAAAAAAATGCAAAAGAGAGCCAAATTCTCTTTGCCTGTCATCTCCACTCCAACGTCCCAGAACTTACTCCTTAATAGGTTCATCTTTCTTAACTATTTTTTTAATCATTGGTATAAAACGCCTTTATTCCGATTAAGAGAAACTTTTAGTGAAGGAAAGATGAATGACGGCAATATCTAACCCGGCCAAAGTATAAAATCCCCCCTAAGTAGAAGAAAATCGTCTGGGGATGGTAATAAGACGCTGAAGGGGTTGAGGTAATATCAGCCAGTCACCTATTTTATTCCCTTACAAGTGTGGGACCCCAAGTCTAGTCATTTGACCCCTTGAATCAGGTGACTTCTTTATAGCACTTACAGACGATTAAATTCAACTTAGGAAAAAGCTGTGGTAGTGAAAGGGTTAATGATTGCTATATCTAAGCCCTTCAGTTCGAAAAGTCTCTCGGGCTAAAATAAAATTGACTGAAGGTAGCAAGAATCACAGAAGAAATTGGTCGTTGGAGTGGAGTGGCTTGGAGTGGATGAGTAGGTTATGGCTTTACGCGATCGAAAAATCCCAGTCACCACTTATGGATCAAATTAACCCCTGGACAAAGCTGGGCCGTCACGCAAATAGGGCGCTTAACCACCAAACCACCAGGCATGTCCTCAGAAATCACACATTCCGAATTACAATGGTCAATGCCAGAGATGATTAACCCACACATCGGATAATTTCAAGTGTTAATTCACCGTTCACTCATACCTAGATTAACCACACGTGCCACGATACACCTTGCCAAATCTAAGGTATATTGCCTGGAAGTACCAATATTGAGCTAGAGAAAAAGATTTTGTTTTGAAAGGGTTAGTGAGGATTGTTTTGTAACTTGTTTTGAACGAATGGTCTTTCTTTAGGTGAATGAAATGTTATGGAGGTACCACTAGTTAGAGACAGACAGACATACACAGACAGACAGACAGACAGAGAACGATAAAGAAAAGGAATATCACTTGGATGCCATGTTCTCCTGATCCTTAATAGCGGAAACCCAAGCTGCTTCCCTTAGTTGGACAGGATAAGCCGGAAGAATTACATCGATATTATCCGCTTCTCCTACGTCTCAGAAATAACTCCAAAAATATGATCTAAATTTGGTTATAGAATTATAGTATACCCGCGATAACGGATTTTGTAGTTAAGCCAAAGGGAATTACCTTAAGGCACTGAGGGTTAATTTGGCATTTGACTGTCCACGAAATGACTGGGTCTTGTTCTTGCATCGACGCGAAAAGTAAAAAAAAAAAAAAAAAAAAGTAAATAATATGCAGTGTAGTTGTAGTCATTTTCACGCGCGCGCGCACACACACACACACACACACACACACACACACACACACACACACACACACACACACACACACACACACACACACACACACACACACACACACACACACACAGTGCCTCTGACTCACTGTGTTACCCTCTGACCATGCTAATGTTATGCCCTCTAAAGGCCTCCCCCTACACTCTAATTTCTCTCCTTCCCCCTCCCTACCTCTCTTCTTTTCTAGCTCTTTTTCAAGCTTCTTATCATTTTCTGCACCTACAGTAAATGGAGGCACCCACCATCCACTCATTTAGTGTAGCGCTATCGTCAGGTGCCTTTGTACTAAGCGAGAAGTCAAATGATTCCCTTTAACCCAAGAAACCATTTACCACTCTGATTTGTAAACACATAACCAAACAGACGCCTGGAGGCATAGTGGGTTCAGGCGCTCCAAATGGATGTGGTCCTTAATTGTGTACATGTGAAAGCTGTTTGGGTTTTATTGCTCACATAATGCCGCTCAGGGAATCATGACTGGTTCTTCCCTCCTAAAAACTTTTGGATTAAGTATCTTAGCTTGGGTAATCAGCCCTCCTGATGTGACAATAGAGGACTGGGTGATAGATAGATTGATGCCTAAATGCCTGATTGTATGTTACTGTGTATGTTTGTGTATATGTATGTATGTATATATATGAATGGATGTATTGATGTATGGATGTATGGATGTATGTGTGAATGAATAAACACGCAGTTTTTCCTTTATACGCTCTGTTTTCCTATAGATGAGCCCTTTACATGGCTACCTGTTTACCTACTCTTATACACATCCATCATCGTACACATCTGCCCACTTACATACATACATACCTTCATTTACTCACCACCCTTCCAAACTCCCCCTGTCACCCCCACCCCCGTCCGGCCAGTACAGCAGGTCTCACATTCCTAAACCAACAAACACTAAGACAATTGTTAGCCCTCACCTCAGAGTGGCCCTCCACTTTCCTCTCTACCTCGCCCTCTCTGCCAGCCCTTTCCCTTCCCTTTGCCGGTTCATTTTTTTCATCTTGACCCGTTCTCTCTCTCCCTCTCCCTCATACCCACCCATCCTGTCTTTGCCAATTCGGCTTAGTCTATCGTCATCCTTATTTTTGCATTTATCTCACCACATAAGTGTCTCTGTATATTAAACGTCCTATGATCACCACCTACCCCAACCATCGCCACAACAGCATCTGCATTCATCTCCCTTGTCTTCAGATGCATTGAGGAACTACCTAATTATCCTCAAATTGTATGTGTGTATCAGTAATGTGGAAAATCGAGAACTAGATTAAACTCCCCTGCTCAAACTTTATATACAGTACGTAGTGGATGTCAACCACGGAAAGTGAAAAGATGTCTGTACAAAAGAAAGGAAACAGCAGCGGTGTGGTTGAATCGCACGAGGCTGTTCATTTTAGTGCATATTGTTACTTGGATATTTCTTCTGTTAGCGTAAGACTGGGGCAACGAAACAAAAAGATCCATCCACACTCACTAAATCTTTCAATACGACTGGCAAGGAAAACTGAGAAGAATCACCATTAAGTACAGAAAAACAACTGTGGAATTTTAGGGAAGGCTCCAGGGTTTGGCCTAATCTATCATAATCTAAAAAGGCAACCACAGGAGGCGGTGTTTTAATATTATATCATCTGTTTTTGTGTAGTCACTGCGATTTGTGCGTAAGTTAAAAGGCATGGATACATACATCCATACATACATATTAATAACGCCATGCTTCCTCTCCACTGGGGCTAGCCATGGTACAGCTGATATTTTCTATGGACTAAACCAAGTGCCCAGACCAACTAATTATTTCTCATTTGTTACCAGAAGCCGTTGGGAAAAAAGAAATTTAAGATGTGCAGGATAATTTATAAACTTAGGTTATGACTGCCGCTTCTAGTGAAGATAAAGATGCGAAGTCAGTTTTTCCTATGTAGCCATGCTTAGGTGGAGTTTCAAAGGCAGATAGTTGTCTAGACGATTTTTACAATATAACACAATGGTGCTATCTGTGTACCGTCGCAAAGCAGTCTGTTTGGGTGAAGGAAGGAACATTTGCATTTCCAGACTGAGTATAACTGCGAGGTATCTTACAGTCTTCGATTCTTGTGTAATCAGGCCGATAAACTGTGAAGTATTTTTTTAACTGAATTATCCTCACGGCCCTTGTAAATGTTGTGTAAGGTAGGCTCAAAGTGTCACAGTGCATTGTAGATGTTTTTAAAAGTGACCACAATGCTGTGTGGTCATTTTTTGCAAGATGAAAGCGAAAACTAAGCCTGACCTTGTCTTATCTAACCTGACCTCACCACAGCCGATATACATTCACCTCTACTGTCCTACCTGGTAAGATTAGAGTAGGTTAGGTTAGGTGAGGTTAAGTTGATTTCGAATACATTATTCATTTATTTATTTATTTATTTTTTTTACCATGTGACACTTTCTGATCAGTTATACCTTAAAACATACATGAATTATTTCTTTTACTCTTCGTCTTGATATAATAGGGAGATGCAATTCAAACATTTGCAATCTAGTTACTTTTATTTTTTATCATTCCATCGTCCAATCATTTTTTACTCTTTTTATGAGAAGCGTGGGAGACCTGGGTTAGGCTGCTCGATCCAGACATTTAAGGCCACTCCGCACTGAATTTACAGTAGATTTATGGCTTACGGCTGGTTGGGGCGCCATAACCCGCTAAACAACCAGGCGTCAGTTTGTTCACTATATGATTATCACCCAGCATAGTATACGGGTTATGGGAAACTGCTTGGCTTGTCATTCAGTGTAGGGTCACTTGAAAGTAGCATTACAGTGAGAAAGCAGATGGTGAGAAAATTTAGCAATCCCTTCTCGAATTCATGAGGTGAACAAATGACCCACCATGCTGACTACCGCTGACCACAGTTTTGGTTTTTATTAATTATATTCTCATAAATTTTCTGACTATTGTAATACGATAATTAGGCCTGTAGATGGAGCCGCATTAATCATCTGTGTATAACGTGAGAAAAATTGTATCCGACTTTGATATCCAATGCTCTTTATGTAAAAGAAATGTTGTATTTCTCATTTGCTGCTGCACAATGATGGTTCGTTTCATGACTACTGGTTAATTGAACACATAGATCTACTAGTACTTCTTCAATTACACTCAGCTCGTACAACATTTAATGTGTATTTTGCTTTTTTTTTTTTAATTTTATCCCCAGTGTTAAGCCATTTTCATTCACTGTAACAGAGTTTTGTTGAATAATTTTTCAGGATCACATTGAATTACCCAACTCGGTCGATGTATATCTGTCTTACTGACACTTATAGTATTATCAGTAGATTTCATCCGAATCATTACTAAAGAAAGCACAGGTTCTAAGTCTAATCCCTTGTAATCTAACTCAATTAGCAGGTAGCCAGTCCAGTGCTGTCTCATTTATAATCCCGTAGGTATGTTATGAATCCATTTGCACGCAGTCCTTTTTATGGCACGCTATTTTTTTTTTTTTTTTCAGGATTTTTTTACTCTGTTTTATTAAACGTTTCCTAAACTTCGGGAATGAAATTATCTGTTCTGGTATTTTCTTCATGCATGTTTATAATGTTATAGAAAGAGTAATGACACTTATTTAGCATCAACGATTATTATGGAATCCGTGCTGTGAATAACTTCGTATATCAAACATATTTACATAACTCTCCACGGCAGTCTGCACTCGACAAACTTATTTTAGCGATAGTTTTTACACTCATTTTGATCTCCAGCACAAAGAAATAGTTGCACGCTTTCTCCACTCGATTGGTTCACTCACTTAGGCTTTCTGATATAGTCAAAACAGGCTATTGCTCCAAGTGTGCTACATTTCATCATTTTTTCCATACTCATCATCATCATCTGAAATTCCATTTTCTTTTGTCTTTTTTTCACAGCCATATTTTTCTGTACTTACGCTGTTGATCCATTCATGGCCACATTTCCTCTCTGTGCATTATCAGTCTCAGTTCTAGTAAGCAATTTTTTTTTTTTATCTTTTCTTTTCACCAGCTTTTCTACGCAATATGTCCACCTCTCTCTTATTTCCCCTTTTATTTCTTTCTTTTTTTCTCTTACTTCTTTCTCGTTTCTCTCTTATTTCTGAGCATTCTTTCTTTTTCACCATCATGCTCATGATGTGGAGAATAAGGACGTACTATGTAAAACGGTTATAGTTCCAGCTTCTCCTCTACGCACTTGTGTTAGTTTATTTTCTCAGTGCCGTGGTCAACCCTCGCAGCATGTCTTATCTTTTGCTCCTTTATTCTCTTCCCCGAGTCTTGTCGAGGTGAGATAGGAAAGGAGGCAGGAAAAAGGGAAAGAAGTTAATGGTGTTCACCCCTTCAGAAGATCTTTATTTCCATCTCCAACTTATCTCTCGGTGACACAGGGTTTTCGACGATAGAATGAAGACAAGAAAAAAAGTTTAATTAATAGCTATCGGCGGCACTAGGGTTATTCAGTGCCTCAACTTCCCCCTAAAACACAACCTTGATTTGTCGATGTTAAACCCGGGTCACGAATTGTCCTGCTAGGTGAACAGAACAAAGACCCAAAACAGAGTCACAGGAGTTTGCAAAAGAGGAATGAGGACATGCTAAGAGGGGAAGAGGGGTACGGAGGAGGGAGATAAAGAGAAGGAGAGATATGCGCAAGGGAAATGATGCGACAGAATAAATTAAGAACCGAGGAACATAAGAGTGGAGGGAGGTAAGTTGGAGAACAGGGTGGTGGAGGGAAAGAGGTGAACGAAATAAGAAAAGTAAGCATGAAGAGAGGTAAAGAGGTAGGGGTGAAGAGGAGGAGGAATAAATAGAGGTAAACGTGCAGGAAGGTGAGGTAAGAGGAAGGGAGGTAAGCAAAGAGGTAAAAGTGGAGGGAGGGAGGTAAGCAAAGAGGTAAAAGTCGAGGGAGGGAGGTAAGCAAAAAGGTAAAAGTGGAGGGAGGGAGGTAAGCAAAGAGGTAAAAGTGGAGGGAGGGAGGTAAGAAGAGAGGTAAAGGTAAAAGAAGTCGACGTAAGGAGAGAGGGAGGTAAGCAAGGAATGGAGGGAGAAAAGAAGAGAGATAAAGTTGAAGGAAGGTGAGATAAGGAGGGAGGAAGATAAACAAGGAGGTAGGGATATAGGATGGATGAAAAGACAAGAGACAGAGGTGAAGGGAGGTAAGGTAATGAGGGAGGGAGATCAGCAAAGAGGTGAGGGTGAATGGTGGAGGGAGGGAGGGAAGTAAGAGAGGTAAGGAGGGCCGGAGATAAAAAGGAGGTAAATGTAGAGGGAAGAGGGAAAGAAGAGAGGTAAAGAGAGGGAGGTGAGGTAAGGGTAAGGGCGGGACAACTAAGGATACAAGTGAGCCTCTCATCCTCTCTGTTTACACTTTCTCTTATTAGTTACCTCGCCCCTGTACACCCCGCCCCTCCATCCCTCCTTCCTTTCTTCTCTCCTCTCCTTTCCTCTCTTCTTCTCTCCTTTCCCTTCCTCATGCACTCATTCCCCATTTTATTTCCTCTTCCCCTCCCCTTCTCCCCCTTTCGTCCTTCCCTCATTCCACCTACTGTTCTGTCTTC
>NC_137049.1:4367490-4374990 GCF_032717465.1 Coenobita brevimanus
CGCCTGAAAACACCGAAGGAAAACATGGGTAATATATTGTCCCTATTGTATGGCCAGTTATAAAAAAAATATATATATATATCCCTGAGCTTAATGAAGAAGGAACACATTAGTTGTTATGGTACTTAGGTTTCACTCAGGTCGTCTGCTAAATTCCCAGCAGTTAGTGGTGTTGCTGAGACTGGATTTGACTGGTATATTTAAGTAATGCTTGAGTCCGGAGGTCTATGTTCCAGACCTGCATCTCGAGCTGTCTCTGGCGTCCTTACCATAGGTGCAGCTCCTTCCGCATATGTCACCTTGCTGGATCGTATTGCCTTCGTGGTTCTAGATTAGCCTAATATAGATAATCCTGATGCTAACTTACATATGCTAGTGCCGTGTGGAGGAAGCTGAGTAAGGGTTTCACTGGGCTGAGCAATATACTCTATCAAACATTCACGAATATTACCCTCAAATGTTTCTATTTTGACACATGACCACCACCTCTGCCATTACCACGATTGTCTCAGATTTTAATACCATCCCTGCCACCACCATTACCGCAGCTTTTACCACCACTATTATCACCACAGCTCTCACCACCACCACTATTATCACCACAGCTCTCACCACCACCACTATTATCACCACAGCTCTCACCACCACTGTTATCACCACAGCTCTCATCACCACTCACCACAGCTCTCACCACCACCACTATTATCACCACAGCTCTCACCACCACTGTTATCACCACAGCTCTCACCACCATTCACCACAGCTCTCACCACCACTTATCACCACAGCTCTCACCACTCTTAATATCACTACTATTATCCCAATTACAACACCCTTCACTGTCACCCCCATTACCACAACCACCACCATAACCACCACCATGACGGCACTTTTACCATCATTGGAACAACCATTAAGTAAAAAAAAAAAATGTTAACGTCTGTTCATGGCGTGACTTACTTGTAGTGTGACAAAACTGAACACTTTTTTTCCTTTTGTGTACTGGTATTAATCAGTTTCATTATGAGAGAGAGAGAGAGACAGAGACAGAGACAGACAGACAGGCAGACAGACAGACAGACAGACAGACAGACAGACAGACAGACAGAGGGGGGAAGGGGGAACAGACAAACAAACAGGATAGGCAAACAGACATACAGAGAGAGAGAGAGAGAGAGAGAGAGAGAGAGATGGAGGAGGGATGACAGACACATGGGCACCTGCTGACACAAGCTTTGTAAATAAGTCAATAAGTGGAGGTAGTGACTGAGGTGAGCAAGGAGGCAGGGGTATAAAGGGAGGGCAGTGGCAATAGGCAGGGGTGGGGGCAGGGATGGACAGGGAGAAGGATAGTGGTAGCAGGGGTATAAGGCAAGGGTGGTAGGGGTATGAGGCAAGGGTGGCAGGAGTATGAAGCAAGGGTGGCAGGGGTATGAGACAAGGGTGGCAGGGGTATGAGGCAAGGGTGACAGGATATGAAGCTAGGATGGCAGGGTTGTGAGGCAAAGGTGACAGAGGTAAGAGAGAAAGAGCAAGTGGAATTAGAAAACCACCCACTTGGGAAGGGAAAACTAGTGGAAAGGAAGATTATAATAGAACTAAAGTGACGAAATGGGACATTGAGGAAACAAGGAATTAGAAGATTTGAACAAGGCATGAACTAAGTTTCTGCCTCAATTAAATCCTTGGGAAGAACTTTCTATTTAACTCTGGCTCACATCAGACCACCGAAAACATCCCAAGTAAATCCAGTTCTTCCTATTCTAGCTCGAATGAGATCGAAATAGGACAATGATGGTGGGCAAGCAATGGAGATGTAATGTGAGGACTGATGTGGGAAAAATTTAGCTCAGGAAAGGTCAATTACACGGCAAGAATTAGATCAAGAGAGAGAGAGAGAGAGAGACAAACAGACCGAGACAGAAAGGAGCAAAAATGTTATAGAAACGAAGAAAATGAAAAACGAAAGTGATATCAAGAGAGGAAAGAACGACATTAAGAAAAAAAGAGAAAGAAATAAAGAAGGATGCAGAGATTAAGGAGTAGGCAAGAGTAAATTAACATACGGTCGAGAAAGTAGGAGAGTCAGGGGAGAACAAATGCATTAAAAAAAAGCAGGAAAAAGAGAAACAAATAAAAACAAAAACGAGAAAGAAAGGAAGGAAGGAAGGAAGGAAGAAAATAAGTCAACATCCTCACCTTAATTTTCACCAAAAAGATGCAATAAGGAAGGATATAGAAACAGAGAAAGAGGATGCATGGAAGTAGGCTATCAAAGAATATGCCTGGTTACCTGTGCCACACTTACTGAGACTCCAAGGATCTGGTCTCGTCACAAAGCAAAACCAACTGCACAAATTTTCTTCATATAAGCTTTTTTTTTTTTCTTTACACTTTTGATTGTGAGATAAAGCCACTCCGTCCATTATCATCTTAAAAAATATATGCCATGCACTGGTAACTCAAGAATTGAAAAAGGAAACCAATATCAGTAAACAAGACAAAAGAAAGGGGAAAAAAGTGACAGGGAATGGGATGTGGGAGACAGACAGACAGACAAAAACAGAGTAGGTATGGAAGAGATGGACAGGATTTGCAGCTGAGATAAACTGCACACACACACACACACACACACACACACACACACACACACACACACACACACACACACACACACACACACACACACACACACACACACACACACACACACACACTCGCACACACACACACACACACACACACACACACACACACACACACACACACACACACACACACACACACACACACACACACACACACACACACACACACACACACACACACACACACACACACACACACACACACACACACACACACACACACACACACACACACACACACACACACACACACACACACACACACACACACACACACACACACACACACACACACACACACACACACACACACACACACACACACACACACACACACACACACACACACACACACACACACACACACACACACACACACACACACACACACACACACACACACACACACACACACACACACACACACACACACACACACACACACACACACACACACACACACACACACACACACACACACACACACACACACACACACACACACACACACACACACACACACACACACACACACACACACACACACACACACACACACACACACACACACACACACACACACACACACACACACACACACACACACACACACACACACACACACACACACACACACACACACACACACACACACACACACACACACACACACACACACACACACACACACACACACACACACACACACACACACACACACACACACACACACACACACACACACACACACACACACACACACACACACACACACACACAGAGTAGTTAAGGGAGAGGTACAGAGGTCTTACAGGGGAGATAAACAAGACAAAGGGGGCTGAGTGTTTACATGCCGAGCCAGACGTGGACCCGGTGTGATCCAAGGCCCGATTACACTATGGCGCCGAGAGAGAGAGAGGGCGGGGAGGAATTGACTGCCATGATTAGCCTCGTGTAGCCAATAGGTATGAATCATCAACTTTCAACATCTTCATTACTCTCATCACTTCCCATACTCTAGTGTCTCTTCATTATCTGGAGCCTCGTGACAAGAACCTTTCCTTATCCTAAATTAATCCCCATTCTTCTCCCCTTCGCTTCTCCAACCAATCTTTCTCGCCATCTTTCCTCTTCTCCTCCTTTCTCTCCCTCTTACTTCCTCTCTGCTCCCTTCCTCTACCCACAATTAGTCCTCTTTCTTGTCTCCTTCACTTCTCCAACCAATCTTTCTCACCTTCTTTCCTCCTCTCCTCGTTTCTCTCCCCCTAAAATCCTCTCTACTCCCTTCCTCTACCCGCAGTTAATCCTTTATCTTGTTCCCTTCATTTCTCCTATCAATCTATTTGGACCATTTTTCCTCTTCTCCTCTTTTCTCTTCTTCATTCCTTTCTTCTCCCTTCCCCTACTGCAAGAACCGTGACCAGAATTTTCCTCTCCTTTAAAACTTTCATTTTTCCATTTCTCTTTCCCCCTTCATTATTACTCCCTCCCCTCTTCCTCTGTTCCCTCCTCCCTTCTCTCCCTCAGGACTATGCGACAAGGCCCTTCTCCCTCTTTCCCCTCTCACTTCCCTCCCTTTTCCTCCTCTACTTCTACTCGTCTCTCCTCTCTTCCCACCTCCCCTTCCTTTCGTCGAATCTCTAGGGCCCTACGACAAAGACCAGAGGCACTGTGGGTGGCACTGTAAGGAGGGACAGACAGACAGACAAACAGGCAAAGAGAAAGAGGAACTGTGACAAAGGCAGTGTGAGAGCCAATGTTTACTACCAACCAGCTGACCCACGCAGACACGCACGATTGCAACCCCACCAAGCAGACTCTGAGTGTGACCGACTTCCTCTGCGGTCGACTTCTTTCTCCATACCCGAGTCTTTTGTCTCTTTGCTACGGTTTTTTCAGTGTCTGTGTGAATTAGGTCTTTAATTCTCTTCACCTCATTCTCCGTTCACTGTTCACGTGACCATATTGTTGAAGCCTTTAAGTGGTTCATCTATGTAGGTAGTCCTGTTTTTGCATATTTGCTGTACTCTTTTTATACTAACTTGGCCTAAAATTGCCACCTCTCCATAATGATTGCTGAAATGTAGGAATACAGTAACACTAAAATATCATGTGTATCACGAAGAAATGCTATGGAAAGGATGTAGAATCTTGGTTTTGTCTTTTACTGCCACTGAGCAACGTGAAATAGGCTGCAGAAGGACGAAAATCTGGGCCAAGTAAAGTAAAAAGAGTATAGATCGCCAATTCGTCTTGTCACATACGTCGCTAACCTACCTTCACAACAGAGCCGGGGACTGCGATCAGGTTGTTTTTATACCGCCTGTTATTTTTTTTCCTTTTTTTTTTTTTATTAATTGGGGCATTCCCGTGATGCCATGAAATTCAGTCTTAGTAATGAGGTAGGAATGAGTCTCCTTCGTTACTATACTCTGTTCATTTTACCAGGCGTAAATTTGTCATCTCTTGACCTTGAATGCTGCGTTATAACAAGAAGAAAGCATAAAACATGGCACTAGTCAGGGAGAAATTCGATGGAAAGGATGCTGAACCTTATTATTGTTTTTCCCTACCACTGAGGTACGGGAAATAGGTTGAAGAAAAAGAAAATAAAGGAAATCTAAGCCTTTAATTCGTGCATATTAGCTAGGCGGAGATTGTCGACCTTTTGCAGCGTATTTCACGTAGCTCAGAGGCGGAATAAGATTATGCAACCTTTCAATATCCTCCCCATAGAACTTCTTCGTGACTACCCCTGTATTCCATTTCTGATATCTTGTTTCAGTTCAGTTTTCGCGATGGAGAGATGGCAATTTTACGCCAAGTTAACGTGGATAAGGTATATTTAAATGAATAAACTGTACTTGGATCAGCCCTCCAGTCTGACTCCGGTTGGCCATCAACTGAGCTGAAGGGGGAGCTCGGGAAAACAGTATCAACGAGTCGCATATTATTCCCGTCGAGGTGTAAGGGCCCTGGGTTAGGTTTCCTTGACTCAGTACATTTACGGATAGATGACTAGCCTGCATTCCTTAAGGGCATTTCAACATGAGCGAAAGATTTAACAGCATCTCTAGGGGGTTGAGCCTATGCTTGGCCATCACTTCTGCTGGGACGTTCTTGACCAGGTGCTAAAAAACCTCAGTGGTGATTGCTTGTGTACGTGCGTGCTTTCGTGAGTGTGCCTAGCCTGTTTCTTAACTCTTTCAATAACCTGGGTAATTGTAAAATACGAGTAGTGTACCAACTAACACCAAACAATTATAATCTGCTAAATAAGTCTTAGGAGGGAGGGAGAGTTCATACTGTTACGATTAGACCATTCATTGAAGGAACAGCTCTAGTATTCAGTTCAAGCTCACCCCGGTCTGATTCAGCAGAATGTAAGACATAAGGACCTGAGAGAGAGCTACAAATTTTAAAGAATAATTCAAAGCTTACCAGATTTGTCCAGCTGCTCCAAGTAGGTCTTCTAGACAATCGATCTCACCGTCAGACCGAGATGAGACCAGAGTACCTTAAGGGGCTGACCACAATCCACTGACTTTGCCTTAGCACTGCCCCCCGCCCCCGCTGATTTCCATGGTGTGTCCCATTTTTTGTACTTTTTCTTATTCAGGAAAGTTTTAGTTTGTTAGGTTTGTTTCATTAGCATCAGGTTAGGTTAGTTTGTTAGTTAATTTAATTTGTTAGGTTAGGTTACGAATGGATTGGCTAGGTTAAGCTAGGTGAGAGTAAAAAAAGAAAAGAAAACAAAGAAACGAAATGATGGAACGGAAATCTTTTGCTATGATACCTTAAAATCTGCCTTCTGCCTTTGTTTTAGCACTGTATCCCTCCTCCACCCCCCTGTCCCCTGCCCCCCTGCCCCATGCTCCCCTGTCCCAGCCCCCAGTCCCCTGCCATATGCCCCCCTGGCCCTCGCCCTTTGTCCCCTTGTCTCCTACTCCCTGCCTAATTCCCCCTGCCCCCTGCCCAGCTGTCCCTCTGCCTGGTCTGCAGTGGGGTACAAGAATGGACACATTGGCCTTCTTTACCATCGCCTTATCTGTTTGTCTCACAACTGTAACCCATCAAAAGGATAACGTCCTTATAAATCTTTCTACCTTGAAATAGTTTTATTCCTCTTAAGACAGAAATTAAAACTGAAGGAATTAGAGAGCTTTAATAACCCCCTTCGATACGATGGGCCTTTTCGAAAGATGATTAAAATCTTCTAGAAGCAGCACAAACTTAACATAAATCCGTTCTCAGGCCGAATGGATTAAGAAAGTCGGATGTAGGTACGTGAATAATCTAAGTTTTAGTGAGCATTTTATTGATCTTGTGGGTGGGCTCATGAAGTTAGGGAGGCATAAAGTAGGTCCAGTGAGTCACGCTTTTGATGCATATTATTACTGTGGGGGAACTGACCTGCTTCTCTCAACGAGCCTTTGTGGGCGTTTAATCAGATTCAGGTGCAAGGTGGAAAATAGTTGTGTCAATTAATTTTCCTCGTGCCACTTGTCCACTAGAGCAAAGAGAACAGGAAGAGATAAGAGGTGTAGGGACAGTAGGACAAAGAGGAAACACAAAATACCAATAGGAGACAAGAAATACAGAACACGGGAAGGAAGGATAGCAAGTGTGATACTAAGGTGAGGATGTGGAAAGAGAAAGACAGAGGAAGGCGAGTAATATGGAAGAAAAATGGATAAAAATATAAGGGTAGTAAATGATATATAGAACAAAGAGTGAAAGGAGAATGTGAAAAAGAATGAGGGAAGGAGAAAAATGACAAGGAAACAAGAAGAGAGGAAAGTAGGAGGAAAACTTAGATCATAGCCTATTGACGGTACGATGGTCACTGAGA
>NC_137049.1:4379990-4389990 GCF_032717465.1 Coenobita brevimanus
TGCGCGCGTGCGTGCGTGTGTGTGTGTGTGTGTGTGTGTGTGTGTGTGTGTGTGTGTGTGTGTGTGTGTGTGTGTGTGTGTGTGTGTGTGTGTGTGTTTGTGTTTGTTTGTGTGTGTGTGTGTGTTTGTGTTTGTGTTAGTGTGCATGCGTGCACGCGCGCTCGCGTTCTTTGTACGACTATATTTCAACGATTTTCTCAGTTTTCGAGAGTGAATATCGTATTATATCGTAATGTCTTTTTATTTATCTGAAAAAAAAAAGAGAGAGAGAGAGAGAGAGAGAGAAAAGGAGATGAGAATGAAGAGGGTAAAAAAGTGGGGCGGTGAAAAGGAGAGAGAGAGAGAGAGAGAGAGAGAGAGAGAGAGATGGGGGAAGGGAGGGGGGATGACGTGTTGTGGGTGGTGAGAGCGGTGTGGTCAGTGTTGTGAGTGATGGTCGTTCTTTCTCATTTATCCACACACGTCACCGAGGAAGGGAGAGGAGCAAAAAGAGAGAAGAAAAGAGGAGGTGGGGGTAAAGGAAAGGAATGAGCGGAGGAAAGAAGAGGAGGAAGAGATTAAAGAGGGAAACAGGAGAGAAAGGAAGAGTTAAAGAGAAAAGAAGAGGAGGAGAGAGGAAAGTGTAAATTGAAGAGGACAGAAAAGAGGAACACAAGAGAAAAGCAGGGTAGGAGGGAAAAAACGAGCAAGGTGGGAAAAGATAATGAGAGAAAAGAGAAAGGAGAGAAGAAGAGGAAGAGGATGGAAAAGAAGAGGAGGGAGGAGATAAGGAAAAGGGAAGAGTAAGGACAGAAGACGGCGTGGAGGAGATGTGAAGAAGGAAGGAGCAGAGGAGAAGGGAAAGAAAAGAGATGGAGAGGACAAAATAAAATGGAATAGGGTCCAATATTAAACCCTGTGGCACTCCATTTGTAAAGCCTGTCTAATCTAATTATTTTACATTTATTACAGGTCTTTACTTTGGTCCTGTAAGGAAGCTATCAATCCAACCGAGCTCATTGCCAAACCTTGTTCTTGTAGCTTTTGAAGGAGTCGTTTCTGTGACTTTTGAGAATAGGGACAAACAGTGTCAATGGATATTGTTGTTGTACATATTCAGTATATCACAGAAAAAAAAAAAAAAAAAGAAAGTGAGACTCCTAGGGCAGAAGCAATTATTCCGAGACTGATGGGAACTTTTGATGAGATTATTTATTTCTTAGCTTGTAACAGCCTTCTCTCCGATAACAATTTCTAACATCTTGTAAACCACTAATTATTAAGCTAACTGGGAGGAAATTATCTGGCTGTGCCTTTTTTACCGGGGTTTCGTTAGTGGTAGGTGATGGCGACCATCGGCCACTCACTTGATGTAATGCTGCCTTCTTCTTCCCTCACTTTTATATAAAAAAAAATCTGTGTCCTCCTCTCTTCCTATTGCTCCCATCTTTCCTGTCATTTTTTATTACTCTTCTTTCCTTCTCAGGTGGCTTTACATTGAGTGACAAGCCTAATGGTTTCCTGTAAGCCAGGAAACCATTTACAACGCTGAGTGGTAACCATTTAACCAACCCATACTTATTCCCTACGTGTCAACAAGTGGGTTGGCGGAAGGTAAGTGCCCCTTCCCGTGAAACAACTAACTCAAAGACAAACGGCCACCCTTTATGGGATTGTAACGTCTGGCTAATCGTGTGACACCAAATTGCCTTTTAATAATATGTTAGAAAGTTCAGCTACAGGTTGTGATATTTTATTCCGTAATTCTTTTAAAACGCGTGGAGGTGTTCTGTCCGCGCCCGGGGTTTTCTTCACCTTGAGTTCACTGACAGCAAGTCGTACATCACTCTCACTAGCTGTAATATCACTAGTTTTGTTGCCTTTTTCTATAGGTACTGGGGAAGCTGCAGGAATACTACTTATAGTCCTATTGTACATACTGACACGAAGGAAATGTCAAAACTTCTTCCTACCTAAGTCTCATCACAAATATCTATCTGTCTATCTATCTATTGCCAGACGCCTTAATCCCATACTGGGTGGCCACAAACAAATCTCCTCCACGTCACCCCGTCCCCCGCCATTTCACTGCCGTGCTCCCCCTTCTTTCATATACCTCTCCACTCCATCCCTCCATCTCATCCTCGGCCTCCCCCTCCCTCTTTCCTCCTCCATCTCACTCACATACACTCTCCTCGTCAGTCTCTCACACTCCATCTTTTCCACATGGCCAAACCACCTCAATGTGTTTCTCCTAACGCTTCCTATCACATCCACTTCCACACCACAACGCTCCTTCATATCCTCATTTGTCAGTCTGTCTCTCCATGTGACTCCACAGGCTCCTCTCAAATAACTCATTTCCACTGCTCTCACTCTTGACTTGTGTCCCTCCAGCAATGTCCAAGCTTCACTTCCATACGTTAGAGTTGGTATCTCAATACTGTCATGTAATAACTTTTCACTTCCATGCTCCCTTCCCTGTTTCTTATCACTGCCTTCAAGGGTCCAGCAACCTTTCTTCCCTGCTGTACCCTTTCAAGCACCGCACCCTCCAAACTTCCATCCTTACTCATCACACTACCCAAGTACTTAAACGTACTCACATTTTCCGTTTCCTTATCATCCAACCTCGCTGTACATTCACTGACTTCACCTCTCTCGAAAACCATAACTTTACTCTTCCCTACATTCACCTTTAGATTTTGTTTCTTACACACACTCCCAAACTCATCCACCAAGCCTTGCAGCTCCCCTTCGTCTTCACTTAACAACACAGTATCATCTGCAAACAACAGTACAAAGAGTTTCCAAACACTGCCCTCACCCGTTAGGGCCACTCCAACATCCATTGCCCTATCTTGTATTTCTTTTATAACCCCATCCATATACAGATTGAACAACCATGGAGACATGACACATCCCTGTTTCAACCCAACCTTCAAATAGAAAAACTCACTCAGTTCACTACCCACACGCGCTGCAGCCTTAGCACCCTCATACATACTCTTCACAGCATTCAACAACTTCCCATCTACTCCATATATTCTTAATACTTTCCACAATCTTTGTCTATCCACCCTGTCATATGCTTTCTCCAAATTCATGAAGGCCGCATACAGCTTCTTTCCCTTCTCTAGAAACTTTTCCACTAAAGATCTCATATGCCTCACTTATTTGTCACCAGCGAGCTATTGTTGGCGCTGCTACCTTTTTGCTTTGGATGTAGCAGAAAATTATTTAGGGTCTGATTCATTGACTTTCGCAGCATAAATTTCAAGGTTTTTCTTACTGTGTGTGTGTGTGTGTGTGTGTGTGTGTGTGTGTGTGTGTGTGTGTGTGTGTGTGTGTGTGTGTGTGTGTGTGTGTGTGTGTGTGTGTGTGTGTGTGTGTGTGTGTGTGTGTGTGTGTGTGTGTGTGTGTGTGTGTGTGTGTGTGTGTGTGTGTGTGTGTGTGTGTGTGTGTGTGTGTGTGTGTGTGTGTGTGTGTGTGTGTGTGTGTGTGTGTGTGTGTGTGTGTGTGTGTGTGTGTGTGTGTGTGTGTGTGTGTGTGTGTGTGTGTGTGTGTGTGTGTGTGTGTGTGTGTGTGTGTGTGTGTGTGTGTGTGTGTGTGTGTGTGTGTGTGTGTGTGTGTGTGTGTGTGTGTGTGTGTGTGTGTGTGTGTGTGTGTGTGTGTGTGTGTGTGTGTGTGTGTGTGTGTGTGTGTGTGTGTGTGTGTGTGTGTGTGTGTGTGTGTGTGTGTGTGTGTGTGTGTGTGTGTGTGTGTGTGTGTGTGTGTGTGTGTGTGTGTGTGTGTGTGTGTGTGTGTGTGTGTGTGTGTGTGTGTGTGTGTGTGTGTGTGTGTGTGTGTGTGTGTGTGTGTGTGTGTGTGTGTGTGTGTGTGTGTGTGTGTGTGTGTGTGTGTGTGTGTGTGTGTGTGTGTGTGTGTGTGTGTGTGTGTGTGTGTGTGTGTGTGTGTGTGTGTGTGTGTGTGTGTGTGTGTGTGTGTGTGTGTGTGTGTGTGTGTGTGTGTGTGTGTGTGTGTGTGTGTGTGTGTGTGTGTGTGTGTGTGTGTGTGTGTGTGTGTGTGTGTGTGTGTGTGTGTGTGTGTGTGTGTGTGTGTGTGTGTGTGTGTGTGTGTGTGTGTGTGTGTGTGTGTGTGTGTGTGTGTGTGTGTGTGTGTGTGTGTGTGTGTGTGTGTGTGTGTGTGTGTGTGTGTGTGTGTGTGTGTGTGTGTGTGTGTGTGTGTGTGTGTGTGTGTGTGTGTGTGTGTGTGTGTGTGTGTGTGTGTGTGTGTGTGTGTGTGTGTGTGTGTGTGTGTGTGTGTGTGTGTGTGTGTGTGTGTGTGTGTGTGTGTGTGTGTGTGTGTGTGTGTGTGTGTGTGTGTGTGTGTGTGTGTGTGTGTGTGTGTGTGTGTGTGTGTGTGTGTGTGTGTGTGTGTGTGTGTGTGTGTGTGTGTGTGTGTGTGTGTGTGTGTGTGTGTGTGTGTGTGTGTGTGTGTGTGTGTGTGTGTGTGTGTGTGTGTGTGTGTGTGTGTGTGTGTGTGTGTGTGTGTGTGTGTGTGTGTGTGTGTGTGTGTGTGTGTGTGTGTGTGTGTGTGTGTGTGTGTGTGTGTGTGTGTGTGTGTGTGTGTGTGTGTGTGTGTGTGTGTGTGTGTGTGTGTGTGTGTGTGTGTGTGTGTGTGTGTGTGTGTGTGTGTGTGTGTGTGTGTGTGTGTGTGTGTGTGTGTGTGTGTGTGTGTGTGTGTGTGTGTGTGTGTGTGTGTGTGTGTGTGTGTGTGTGTGTGTGTGTGTGTGTGTGTGTGTGTGTGTGTGTGTGTGTGTGTGTGTGTGTGTGTGTGTGTGTGTGTGTGTGTGTGTGTGTGTGTGTGTGTGTGTGTGTGTGTGTGTGTGTTTTGGATTTCTGACGATGAGCATCATATCTCCGGTTCCAAAATCTTTTGCATAATTTACAGTATCAAATTTAAAATAATAAACAGTAAAGTATAATACTGTGTGTGTGTGTGTGTGTGTGTGTGTGTGTGTGTGTGTGTGTGTGTGTGTGTGTGTGTGTGTGTGTGTGTGTGTGTGTGTGTGTTTGTTTGTTTTGGATTTCTGACGATGAGCATCATATCTCCGGTTCCAAAATCTTTTGCATAATTTACAGTATCAAATTTAAAATAATAAACAGTAAAGTATAATACTGTATACCATAGCATAGGAGAAGGATGAGGAAGGTGAAAAGACGGAAGAGAGGAGGAGGAGGAGACGAAGAGAGGGGGAGGAGGAAGAGAAGACGGGAGAGAGGAGGGGGAGAGGAGAATGAAGAGGAGGAGAAGGCGGAAGAGCGGGGGAGGAAGAGGATGTCAGAGAAAAAAATGTGGTGTTGGTGAGGCTTGGTGTTTCTTAACTCAGCAGCCGAGCGGTCCTTGGGGAAAACACTGACTGACCTGTTTAGACCAGCACAAAGACGGCAGGTGGAGGGAGGGGGAGGAGGGGTGGAGAGAAGAAAGGCAAGGAGTGGTGAAGGTGGAGAGAAGAATGGAGGGAGGATGGGAAGGAGGAGGGAAGAAAAATGGGGAACAGTGAAAATAGAGAGAAAAGTAGAAGAGAAAATGGGAGAAGGAGAAATGAAATCACAACACAAAGACGGCAGGTGGAGGGCAAGGAGAGGATGGAAAGACAGGGAGCAGTGAAGATGGAGAGGAGACAGGAAAGAGGGCTGTGAAGGAGAGAAGAAAAGACAGGAACAAGGAAGACGGAGAGAAAAGTAGAATGGGAAAAAAGGAAAAAGAACCAAAATTATAGGAGACGAAGAAAAGTGAAGGAAGAACAATAAAGAAAAAAAATAGAGGCTGTGTAAATAAAGCAAAGCGAAACTAATTGAGAGAGAGTTTGATAACACCACAACTGTCAAGATATTGTTATTCATACTACGTTCTCAGGATGCACTGTTTTACCTGCGTCAAAAATCGTATAAAAGATCAGGTAGGTTCAGAAGACTTCAGGAAGCTGTGGTTTTCCATGATTCCTGCGTTGGTGGTATGTGTAGTGTGTGTGTTTTTTTTAATAGATAATGAATGGAGGAAGGAAAAACAAAGGAAAAAATAAGTCCATGTGCCTAAAGGCATCCTCCATTCATATAATGTTTAAAACAACTGGATTTGAATTGAAGTGGATTAAATGTTTGTGGAAAACAACTCCCACGAAGTGAATTCCAGAGAGTAGTAGTTCTGGGGATAAATGAATTTTGATAAGCAGAGGTTTTGCATTGCGGGGGAGAGAGTGTGAATTCATGGGCGCTCCCAGCTGCCCGAGTATTTCGAGAGAAAATGTGAAGGGGAGGAACAACTGAAGCCAGTTCGTTTGAACACTTACGGTAAAAGTATCTATAAAATAAAGCTAAAGAAGCAACATCGCTACGTACTGATAATGGAGCACCGACGATTTTCCTTAGCATAGAAGAAATCCCTCGAACTGGAAGGGCCAATGAAGGCTATATCTTATCTAATCCCTCTATAACCAGGCTGCCGTGGTCTAGTCGGTTGAGGTGCACACTGGAGATCTAGAGGTCCAACGCTCGATCCCAACCAAGAGCCACTGGTTGACGTCAGTAAGGGCATCTAGTTACAATATGCCACACACTTCATCAAAAGTTCTCTGAATAGAAATGACTCCTGAGCCACTCGAAGAGGGAAGTGCAAAAAAATAATAGGCGTGAAAGTTGCGTCGTCATATTATATTCCTCCATTTCGAAAAACAAAAATTCTGAATTAAATAAAATCATCGTAGAAAGCAAAAACCACTTTTAAAAGACACCCGACGTCCCTAGGTTGAGAGGAAACATAACCATTACTTAATTATAATCCCTTGCACCTGGAAGTAGAAAGCAGTATGATACAGTGGCACATTAAGGCTGCCTCAGGTGGTGTGGTGTTGTGTGGTGTGGTGGTGTGGGTGGACAGTGACAGCAACACAACCTGCCTATTGTCCTCACAGCCTCGACACCCCACAGCCTTGCCAGTCCTTTCAGCGTTGACGCAGCTATTTGTTCCATTAAATCGTTATATTTATAGCATAATCGACAGCATTTTGCAGTTTCTCTCGCCTGAGGTCATTGAACTGTAGAAAGTTATTTGCTTATTCTATTTTTTACACGAATATTAATGGTAACTATGCAATATTATGTCGCTTAAGAGGATACCACTTAGCCAGTGACCTTGAGACTGGCACAGATATTTTCTCATCGCAAGATTTTCCACGTTTATACAGGATGGCGAGACCCAGTAAAAGGCTCTTTGTGCTAGCTGAGGACACAAACATGTCGAAAAAGAGCCTCGGGTACAGTTCCTCCCCCTCTCCCAAGTGCAGTAGTGGATGTGAAGCTGCCTGCAACAAGTCAGCTGAAAAATTATTCTAGTTGCCACTTCCGCACTTTTAAGTCGGCTTCTATGACATTAAGAGAACAGTATGACGGATAATATTTTCCCTTGAGAGAGGTTTAAAGATTTAAACAGAATCTGAACACATCCTCCTCTGCTAATCTAACTTTAACTGAAAGATTTATTAACTAAATCTGAGGGACTTATTTTATCTCAAACTGCTTATGTAACAGAGCCATCGATGCACTTACAATTATAGAATCTCGAATAAATCCTAAAAAAAATACAGATAAATACTGTAACAACATATCAGGTGCATAAGGCAATGAGGTAATTGCTTCATCAACATAACTGCAGTAAATGTACCTATAAAACCTGATCATTCTGCTGCAGCACTGATGACTGAGTGATTATGTTGCTGAGTTGGCAGGTGACGTGTGCCCCATATACTGTTTTCTTTGTCCATCCATCATCCAGTCTTTCTTTGCCCCATCAGGACCACAGGGGCCCGGGGCTAGGTTACCCAGTCTTGACATCAATGCTGAGGGTTACCTGCCTCAATAGCCCCTGAGTGGCATCATCTGGGCAGTAAACACCACCCATTCCTCAGACATAAATCCTTACTAGCGCCATCCGGTTGGAGCGCTTAACCCCCGAAACCACAAGGCGCCGCTTGTTTATATGGTTACTACCTAACGTAGTAAATGGCTTCTTGGGCTACAAGAATCCATTTGGTTCGTCACTCAGTGTAGAGTCACTTCAAATCAGCACTGCATCTAGTGGGTGGTTGGTGGGCGCCAACTCCCACCGCTGATGATATTTGAATAATGACTACGTCGGCCATTAGCACACACACACACACACACACACACACACACACACACACACACACACACACACACACACACACACACACACACACACACACACACACACACACACACACACACACACACACACACACACACACACACACACACACACACACACACACACACACACACACACACACACACACACACACACACACACACACACACACACACACACACACACACACACACACACACACACACACACACACACACACACACACACACACACACACACACACACACACACACACACACACACACACACACACACACACACACACACACACACACACACACACACACACACACACACACACACACACACACACACACACACACACACACACACACACACACACACACACACACACACACACACACACACACACACACACACACACACACACACACACACACACACACACACACACACACACACACACACACACACACACACACACACACACACACACACACACACACACACACACACACACACACACACACACACACACACACACACACACACACACACACACACACACACACACACACACACACACACACACACACACACACACACACACACACACACACACACACACACACACACACACACACACACACACACACACACACACACACACACACACACACACACACACACACACACACACACACACACACACACACACACACACACACACACACACACACACACACACACACACACACACACACACACACACACACACACACACACACACACACGGAGATGAACACTTGTACAATGGCAGAGCAGCGATATGTCAGGCAGTTATCCTTTACCTGCTCTGTGCATCCCCTTGAAGGTTCTGCCACACCGCCGCTGAAGGAGAGGCCATGAGTTTAACTTGGCGAAGCTCCTACCTCTCACCCTGCCGTGTGTATCTTTACATCAGCCACTGTATCAAGAACACTTTGACCCCTTGACCTGACATCTACCTGTGGTGGATCCTTCAGTTTCAGTCTTAGGTTAGTCTCGTTATTGTTCCAGAAAGTAATAACGCACTCGTCCTCACAGTTTTTTTTTTTTTCTCTCTAATGTGTACAGTACACCTATCTGATCCACTAAAATAAATAAATAAGCATAAACAGTCCTAAATATAAGTCGAAGTGTTTTCCAGATTACTACAACTTATCCATCCAAGTGATAATGTAAAGTAGGGGGACCCGCAAATCACACTTTACAGGTGGCAATGAACACTTAATAAACGACTTTTCTGTAATCTGCTCTTGACTTTATGCCAAAAACCTACATCCAAAACAGGGACTTATATCGATGTCTAAGGTCTACTTCATTACATTCAGTGACTACATTGCACTGGTGTAGCTTATTTCACTGGAAAAGATCGAACAGAAAGTTTAGGAGCTCTAGGCACGTACAAAAATTTAATTGCTGTGTTGATGGGCCTGTGCTTTACCTTCGAGATTTTTTTTACACAATACAGCCAAAAACGTTATTTATATTTTATTCTCTCTGCTACGAGACAATTTAATTCAGCTTAATATGGATCATATTTCTTATAGTAGTGAAGGGGTTTTTGAAGGCTACATCATCTAACCATCAAGTCTGAGCATGCACTTCATTAGGACCTTAAGCACTGTGATGTCTGTGTATCTATGTAATTTTGTGTAATTCTAATTCCCTCCCCTTCTGCGTCTCCAGTTCTCTTGCCTACCATTGCCATCACCTACAACACCTCGAGTATTCCATGCATTTCTGATCTACATGGTTACTATTGGAGTCTGAGGAGGTAAAATCTGTG